>NW_020221332.1:280883-303413 GCF_003070985.1 Temnothorax curvispinosus
AGAGAGAGAGAGAGAGAGAGAGAGAGAGAGAGAGAGAGAGAGAGACTAGCGCACCCACGAATTCCTCGACCGGAAAGGGGAATTCACGGATCGGCGAAAGGGTTAACGGATGGCGGGATACCGCGGCATAGCGATGGGGCCCGTAACGACCGTATTAATACTCGCGGCATGGTTAGCGTTACCCCTCCGGTTCGGAATTCCGGCTGGTGTGTATGGAAATCCATTAGACCCGCTGACAAATCAATAGGCGCGGCCGTTGCAGCCGATGCGAACGTTATTCCTGCCCTACGCTACCATTAGAGAGAGGCGGACAGGTGGACGATTAAGAGATACCGAAACACACGCGCGCGCGGAACCACCATTATCGCGCAAGACGAAGGGGAGGAGAGCGAGAGAGCGAGAAAGCGAGCAAGAGAGAGAGAAAGAGAGATTAATATCCTTCGGATCGGATCGCCCGCTACATTGTGCCGATACGGTCCGACGGACACCACCGGCGAGCGGCCTGCTATTGACAAATGAACGTGTAATCGACATCCGATATTCGACCGCGCGAGAAGATATAAACGGTACGCTCGCGGGGATGCGAAACCGCACGCGGGTTAATTAGCCCCGCAGATTTTATTAAGATATCGCGAGAGTGGTCTCGCGCGCAACGATTCTCTCGCAACGCCAATTCAAGATGCACCACCTGCCAAGTGCAGAAAGACTCCGTTCATTCCGCGATCATAATGCGTCTCGCGGCGTTATCGAATTACAAGCATTACTACGTCGAAATTATTATTTCGCTATTTCATTAATAGCTCGCTGAAATTTATTCTTCTCTTAGCGTCAGCGCATTTTAATTTTTACTGCTCTCTTTTTGTACTTAATGTCTGGCGTTGTGCGAGACCGTTCTTATCTGGAAACGATAGACGTATAAGCCGGCTAAGACTTTCATTTTGCGAGTGAAGAAAAGCGAGACGGGCGGTTCATCGCCGCGAGCGGCGCTCATCTCAAACGAAGACGATCGTCAGCGTGCGCTCGCGACATAACGATTATTTGAAAGAACCCGCCGTGCCAGGCGGAGAATACAAAGTACGTCCTTAGGTAAATGTGTGATGTCCTCTTCCGACGACAATGGCTGTCCTCTGCAGACACGAAGACAACCCATCGGCCGGCTCCTGTCTTATCGTTATCCCTTTGTGCCCGTTGCTCTTCCGTTTCACCGTGATCCTTGTCGCGCGTAGCTATTTCTGCACCTCTCTGTCTTGAAGAAGGCAATAATGTATAAAGATTTTATCTTTATAATTTGCAGACTTTGCTATCAATTTATATATATGTATATGCATGATGACAATGTATATATATGTACACGTTCTATTAACCCTATTCGCTCCAACCATGCCTTTCGTGTCCCACGAATTTCTAACAGTTGTTTGTTCCGGAAAATAAATGATCGTGGGAGAATCCCCTCCACGCCGGAAAAAAGTTATTGTGGCAGAGAACCTCAGGTAAAAATTTCAAAGTCCTAGCTCATTTACTCTCGAAACGGGGAACAATTAAAATCTCGGTGGGACACGAAAGTGCATGGTTGGAGGATTACGTCAGTGTTGTGTGAAAGGTAAATGACCATTTTTTTCGATAAAAATGTATTTTTGTGTATAATTTAACCGTATTTAAAATATTTTTGTCGTTAAAAAAAAAATTTAACATTCCACAGAGGTCTATTATGGCTCAGAGGCTGGTGGAAGAGGTGGGGAGGAGCTACGATTATTTAAAAAAAATTAATTTTTTTACATAAAAAATATATGTCACACTTCAAATTCGCCTTTTCTTATTCAGAAATTCTTTTTCTAGCATTCTTTAAGTCCTTAAAGTCCTTCTGTACCATTTAAAAATTACCAAATTTGCGGCGACGAAATTAAGTATTCCTATTTAATTAATAATTATCTCATATTTTTTTTCTCATTTGCACTACTTTTAGCTTTAATTTGCGTTTTGGTTCATTAAGCTTCGTCAATTTGTTCGTGAGTTATGATTTTTTAAGTAAAACAAGTCGTAACGTGTGTTTGTCAACATATAATTGTTGTAAAACAATATTTAAATAAATGATTTCCAAATGTTCTTTACATTGATTTTTAGTCGAAGGTACAAAGATATTATAATAATTTTTGGGGAATTTTTCAAAGCTATTAACATTATAAAAAACACGTGGGACTCGAAAGTGCATGGTTGGAGGATTATTGGGGCGAAAAAAACGTTGGAGTGAATAGGGTTAATTTATATACACGCGACGTCATCTCGCTCGAGGATTTATATAACCGCGCCTTCAGTCAGTTTTTTCATAGGCGGGCGAAATATAATCTTCGCGTTCTACACGTGGGTATGTGAGTCAGAAGTCGCTTAGTGCGCCTGTTACCGGCACGCAAATTGAATCGAGTTACGTGCGATCATCATCTTAGTCAACGGGAAGAGGGGAGGGGGGTATAAAGTTACGAAAGATTGATTTATGAAATCTCTGCGGGAGACGATTAATAATAATCGCAGGGCTCTGCGAATCGATATAAGATTTTTTCGCGGTGTCGCGATTAATCACCTGTTCTTCTCGCGCGCGCCAACTGAATGTTATTGTTGGAAAGTATCCGTCACTCGGTTTCCTCCCCACTGCCAATTTTCCTCCGATCGATCGAAACTTTCTCTCCGGTGAATCTAGGAATTTACGTGAATTAAAAACAAGGTGAAACTTCGCGAGACTCCCGCGAGAATGATGGATGGAATTTATAACTTCTTGATATCGTTCCGGGAGCACTCAGAATTTAGACTGCTTTATTACCGCCTTATAAATTCGGGCATAACTGTTGGCTTATTTTTAATGCGGTATAAACGCGATAGCGGAACATTATAATACAATATTTAGAAAAAAAAGGTAAGGAGCGGTGGATAACTCGTTTGGTAAAATATTTTGTTAACATTTTCCTCGAAGTCTCAAGCCGCTGCGAGTAATATCGTCGGGGTCGGAAGTAAAGCATACAAAAATTGTGGGTAAAGTAAACTGCATTATACATACGATGTAAAACCATTATTATACACTCAGAGAAATGGACAATTCGTTCAAAAATTAACAAATGGATAATCCGATATTTTTAATCGGAGTTATGAAAAGCCGATCAAGATTAGAATAATGTCTAATCAATGATAGCCGGATATCATTGATAATTGATCGACTTTTTATAATTATTCCGATTGAAAGTGTCGGATTGTCCGTTTGTTAATTTTCGAACGATCATTTAGACCTGGATTTTTCTCTCAGTGTACTCATTTATATATCTTAGCTTAGAAAAAAATTGTCAGAGTGGAAAATGTTTAACTTAAATATTTATAAGAAATATAAAAATTATGATTATACGAAAACTTAACATTGTTGTGTTAACAATTACGTAGTTGTTTTATTATTTTTTCTATATTATATAGAAATGTCTTCTTCGAATAAGCTGGGAAAAAGTCGACCGTTACTTCTGCAACAGCCTAATATTTCGAGTGGAAGAGCATCAGCATTGTCATGATCGTCAATGATACGGACCATACAACAAAGTTCAAAGATCCGGCGACTTCACAGTTAGATGCAATTACACGATCGAATGGACCGCATAATGGGCGGCCAAGTGTTTCGCTGTCCGACCGGATAATTGAAATCCAGAGATGCTGCCGCCGGTGGGCGCGATTTTATGGGGTTTCCCGGTAAGACCCCGCACGGTGCCCCCGTCCTCTCGATCGTAAAATCCCCATCGCGCCTACGTGACAAAACCACGAGTGAATGGCGTGCCCTGTAGCAACTGGCTATGCAAATAAAATCGGTCGGACGAGCGTGAAGCGGTAAATTCCGGGGCGCCTAGTGCTTTAAAATCGCCTAATAGCACACGCTTCCATCCAGGGGCGGTATCTCAGTATTCGGAATACCGTTAGAAGAACGATCTCGCGAAGATCGGTCAAGGCGTTTACGACTTCTCGCGTTATCAATTTCGCTGATACCAATCGGGTATCGGAATACTGACAGACCTCTTCTAAAATAGATTAATTTTATGTCTAACACAGGTTTAGTCTTCTATTTTTGGAATTTTAAAATTTTTACAAGTTTTTGAATAATTGAAAACCGATTTTTAAAGATCAGATAACAGTTTTCAATTAATAAAGAGAATAATTAGTGGAGAGTATGTATTAATATCAGTTTTGTGATTTTTTATAAAATACAGCATAAACATGAATGCATTTGTGCTTGAAACGAAGCTCGCGTTACGAAATTTAGAAATTGAAACGTTCGTCAAGCTGTCAAGAATGATAAATTATCGTCGCACTAATGATATTGTGTAGGAGTATCAGAGAACAATACACTGTTAGAAGCAGTGTGTGAATATCACACACTTTATCGCGTGTGATGTGTGTCCGCCGTTTTAAGACGTCTGTAAATGTGTTACTTTTTCACGCACGAATAGATGTTTGATTATATTAGCGTGTATGACTTGTCACACAGCTGGAGATGTGTAATTTAATGCAGTCCTCTTAATGCCAGAGGAATTATAATACTTTAAAACAAAAAAAAATATTTATTTCGAACTTTTATTACTATTTTTTAACTAAATTTGTTTCTTAAGATGCAGTCTATAATTATAAATATTTTTCTCGTATTTAAAAACACATATAAAAACACACTTACCTTGGTGGGATTCGAACTCGGGACCTCTGGATCGTGAGCCAACTGCCTTACGTGGTAGACCACTTCTTAATTTAATGTTAGTGTTATATTTAGTCTACATATGTCAACCAGCGCAAATATATAATTTTTCAAAAATCATCTTAAGAAACAAATTTAGTTTAAAAAGAGTAATAAGATTTTGAATTAGTTATATGATATAATATTTCTTAATGTCGGCTCATTACGAAATTTTGTGTTCGTAAATATATTTATGAAAAAAGTATATTTATAAAGTTAAAACATTCTTATCAAATCCATACACACACACGCACACACACAAGAGAGAGGGCCTCATTAGACAAAAATAAAAGAACCTTTTTTATAGCATCCCTAATAAATAATGATCGGAATGTGCTTCCATCAAAGACTTGTTCATCTTGTTTATCCGTTCATAATAAAGAATACTGTATAATTGGCACTACACTTCAATGTGCACACAATTCGCACACACCCACAGGCTTGTCGTATTCTAACCTCAAAGAGTTGCTGATGCGTACCTGCATGATATGTGACTTGGTCAGTGTGTGACTAGTAAGTGTGTTATATTATACTCAGTGTGTAACTTTCCCCAAAATGTGTTATATTCACACACATAGAAACATTACACGTGTGTGAATACTATAGTGCTTGACTATTTCATACACTTGTGGATGTTTTACTAAATTCACACGTTGAAGTGTGTGTTTTATACACATTCCCTAGTGCGTTTCCCTGTTTTTCACACGTGCACATTGAGACACAAGTGCATGAACGTTTGAAAAATCATACATTACACACGTGTGACGCATTAATATTCACACATGTGTGACAGGTCTACTTCTAACAGTGTACTATTAGAAATAGTTTATTCTTTTCTTATTAAATTAATGCATTAGTTTCGCTATTCTAGGCTTCATTATGCGTAGCAAAGACAATCGATTATTCTTGAGAACAATCAATTGTGCGATTTTCTCATTGCGGTTTTATTGCGGTAGTAAAAGGCATGGAGAGATCGTGTGGAAATGTAATTGAAATGTAAAAACCGTGCTCTCCTTCTCGCAGGGCAAAGTGAATTGTCTTGATTCCGCCACGGTTAGATGCAACGTTAATTACGTTTCTCTGTTATCTGCATACTTTTGCATAGCGAAATGCTCCTTTGTTTAATGCAATTTCATTAGTCTTTCGTGAACTTTAACGCGCTGTACATTTTATCCTCCGCCGGGGGGATAAGCGTGTTTCCCCTTTCATTTGCTTCTTCGTCTCCTCAAAAAGTGGCAATTTCTTGCTAACAAAAAGTTATCCTAAATCCTGGTAAACTGTATTTGTTGTTAAAAAGGCAAGTAAATAACAGTAGTGCTCTGTTATACTTGAAAAATAAATACTTTTTTAATGAAGATCTGAATGAAAAATATTTTTACAACTTTTATGAATTTTTTATATCAAATAGAGTATGCGTAATTGATATTCTATTCATTTATATTAATACTGATCGCTAAATCCCACTTTTTTACTGAACATTCTGTACAAGCTCATTTAGCGAAAAGCAAGCTTATTATGTTCCTTTGCTCTTGTCTGTTTTAAATTAATTATAACGAATTTCGAACGTTATATTTCACTCTCAAGTGAAAGCACGAGGTTCCGGAGTTCCGCTTTATTAAGGAACGAGAGGATGCTATAATACGTAAATTTGTTCGCGTATTAAATTAATTGCGCGCTTGATTATGCTTGACTTTCGCGCCGCCACTTGATAATGAGTACGTCAAACTATTTGAAGTTTTCTTAAACGCGATCGCGCAATTATCCCGGCATTTTTGTAGGAGAACATTGAGTGTCTTCGAAAACGACCACAAGTAACTGTTTATCCGAGTACGATGTGCATCACTTATAGGATGACTTTCATTCATAAAAAGTAGAAAGATTAATTAACGACTCGATATTTTTTGTCAAATGCTACTCTCGAAAGTAGACATGAACGGAATTGATGATAGCTTGATGATATCTTCTCTCTATACTGATCAATGCGGTATACCACGTTAATATCTTTCGTAGATATTAGCTTCTAAATATGGGAAATTGATAAGAGTATTGATGCTTTATACTTTTCCGCACGTTAATTTCCAATTTCAATTGTAATCATCGCTGCGTCTTATTTCTTTTCCTTATTATTTTTTTTTTTTTTTTTATTATTTTCTTTATGGCTTGTGTCTGGAAAACTTGAATTTCAAGATAAAGTGTGCGCCGTATGCGCACGCTAACAAGCACTCTAAGGCGCTTATCGTTACTTGCGATCGCAACGCGGCGTACAATATTGATATAAACATATCGTGGAATTTAAAAAAATTCGGCATACCGTTGCCTATCGGCGCGATAATTTGATATTCGGTGTATTTTGCCGCGGCATCTTCGGTCTCGTACGGAGTGAACTTTGACTACATGCGCGCAGTTATCTGCTACCGTCTTTCTACGGCGAAGTGGGTCGAATTTCTAACGAGGCCCGCTGACATAAACTTTGACGGCAGATATGATTAGCCAATTAGACGGATCCGTGTGTGAGAGGCGAGTGCCAATATCATGTCGTAACTTCCATCGCCGAGTTAATAGGAACGTCCTACCGACTCGCCATACTAACCTTAGGACCTCACCTCACGTTCGATTTTATTACGAGTAGCAGTACCGTCGATTTTAACCCGGCGTCGTGAACCGCTCGTTCCCACATTAAACTTTAATCGTTATTACGCAATATCTTTTTCACGATTATTTATAGGGTGGCTGATATTTTTATTATTATCTTCAAGGCGCGTCCCCATATTAAAATTATTGTTTATAACCATTTATTGAATTATTTGTTATCCACTACCTAAACTTGTCTATTTTTATTATTAGTTCCTTATTTTACTATGTTAATATATTAGTTTGCAAGATCTATTTGCTAAAGGGATTTATATTTGCGACATAACAATTTAATTTCCGTATTTAGAAAGTATAGTGCGTCAGCAGCACTCTTGCTGTTCCCTTTTAGAGAAGGAGAGAAAGAGAGAAAGAGAGAGACCAAATTCCTGCTCATTCACTGGAAGACAATAGGTCGGAGAACGTGAATGTACTGTCGTCCTCGCTGAGCGACATTTCACATTGGAACAATGCGTCTACGCATCGGCAATTTTCCCTTTTCTTTGATGTAGCACATTGCAAACCGGACAAAAGGTCAGATTTCCGCTTACATGATTCTACGTCGTAACGTAGATGTCGCACAGAATTGTCACGATTTACGATGACACGTGTCTTAACGCGAACACATGTTACGAAGCAAGCGAGACAATTTACTTTATGTTATGATATTTGACAGCTTCAGTATTTTATTTGACAATTTTGATATACTTTCTCTTCTTGTCTCTATAATATAATGTACAATACGTAAAAAAATATATTTAATCAAATTAACACCGTTGAACGATCAGGACTCGATGTTGATTACCTAATAATATTATATATTCACGTGAATTTTACGTGCACTGAGAAAAAAAATTTGTTGATCTCAAAAAATATTTAGTCCGATACGAGCAACTAAACATTTTAGTTAGTTTAATTAAACATTAGTTAAACATTGAATTAATTAATTCTTGAAAAAAAATTTTAAAGGTTGACATGAATGCACTATACCTTTTTTAGTGCAACTTGAAATTGTTGAAACAACTAATGTTTAGTTAACTAACATGTTTAGTTATTTGTATTAGACTAAATATTTTTTGGAATTAAAACATTTTTTTTCTCAGTGTGTAATTCTTCGCTTTGGCAAAGCGCCATTACTTTCGGATTTGAAACACAGTCTCAACCAAAGTTAGAACAGCACATTTGATAATCAATTTAATCACACTAACACATATCTTTAAAATATATTTACATTTGCGTGCATATGTTAATATTTGATTAATTGAATATTTTTGTGTGACGCTTCGTGGAACGCTTCATACGCAGTTACGCAGATGCTGACGGTCTTTATGAAAAACTTTTCTAAAGAGACTCAAATGCCGACGGTGCACACTAATATCTTCGCTGTCGCGTAAACGCGATCCGCCGACTAAGTATCCTTTCACTGGCGATTTATGCGCCAGCAACAGGTGTCGGGAAGGCGCGACGCGACGGCAGCGATTCAGTTGCATCGCTCGAGAAAATCGGATAAGAGCCGCGGGGAGAGTAGTGAGAGAAATTCGCGACTGGAAATTTTCGGTAAGGAGCGAGATAGAGTCGAAATAGAGTAGAAGCATCTCGTTAGCCGATGTTTCTTGCGTTTACTATAAATGGTAATCCTGGTTTCCAGAGTGGATTCGTGAGGGAAGGAGGGAAGGAAAGAGAATGGGGCGAAGACATCCCCCGACGACGAGAAGCTAACGGTTGTTTCGGTTCAAATGGGAAGTCTGATTGCGCTTTTGTTTTCGGATGTCTCTTCCTATCGTATTGTTCTTTGTTTCTCCCCGCCGGCAGCCATCGTTAACTGCGTTGTTATATACTATTATTGTTGTTAGTATTAGGAATCGTAGTATTTTATTGTCAAGACGTAGAAATGGAGAAATTAATGATTTTTACGATGAGTTACGCCTCACGTCTACATCTTTATTTTATTTCTTATTATATTTTATACATTAAAAATAAATTTATATTATATTTTATACATAATAAATTCAAATTTTCTAGCTAGTTAATTGATTTTTTTAAAATAAATAAGATAGGCCCAATTTACGAATAGTTTCGATCGATGTGTGTTTAAAAAAGGGCGCCTCAGCGAGCGGAGCTTTTCGAGGACGTGTGAAATATATGCGAAGATTGAAGGCACATGGGCAAAGTCCGCTTCGTTTGCCCAGCCTGCAACGGTGAAGTGACCCGCCAGACACCCATCAACGCCTCAGACACAGACGAGTCCGAGTAATCGTCCTCCTCTCGCTCTGTGCTGCTCCTTACTCTCTGTTCTTTACTCCTCCCTCAACCAACCTGACCTCCCTCGCCTCCTCTCTCTTTCTCTCTCTGACTTGACCTGTATTTAATTCAATTCTTTCATGTCTCGTTATTATGATTAGCGTTCAGAGTACATTACAACGCATTGATGAAGTGAAGAATTTCTATCTTATTCAGAGCCAATCTTTCTGATGGCGCCTCGATTAAACTTATTCGTATATGAATTGCCTTCATATTTACTTTCACATCTAAATTATCAGTAAAATTAATTAATTTAATAAAAGGAAAAAAGTCAATGTTTTTAATAGTTAACAGGATTAAAAAAGACATATGTAGAAAATTTATACAATTAAGACATTTTTTATTATCAGATTTATATGAAATTATATTTCTTTTGATCAATATCACAAATAATTTTTTATAAGAATTTGATTTGAGTAAAAATATTTATTTTTTTCTGTTTATCTCTTCATGCGACATGATTAGGATGATAACCAAATCTTTTTCTTGACTGTGCTCTTCCGCTCTAAGATAACAGGACGAATCTGTGTTCCCACCCACGTCTGTCAGTTTGTCCGAATGTCATAAAAGTGGGTGATTTTTCAGACCGTGAAACCGAACGGGCGCCACTTCGTCGAGAACAAAACCTCGAGGCGAATGCACGCGTTGCATTCTTCTCGTATGTAGGCTAGTAGTGACTTCCTCTTCTCTTCTTCCCCCGCGTCTCTCTCCCCAATTAGATGTTACATTTTGTAATTGTTTCCTCCAGACCCCGCTGAAGTTAATTATTCAGATCCGTTATGTTCCCGTTCGCCTTAGCTCGCTAGGAACGAACACGCGGAATGTGGTGCAGGCCGCGCCACGCGCATTATGTCATGATCATTACCTCTAACAAGCATCTAGTCCGATAATTAGCATCGTGCGTCAAGTTGCATGAAACTTACGGAAAAGTTGCAGTAATTCAAACGTTTAGTTACAGTAAAATAGGAAAAATTGCAGCACAAAGACCTCGGTATGCGATTTGTTAAAAAATATTGGCGTGTTGTAAATCAACAAACGAAATCAATGATTATATATTTGTATAATTCTTTCTGTAAAGAAAGAGATCACACAATTTACAGACAGATATGTAAATTTACAGACTCCAGTATGGAACATGCATGTTTCTAGAATAAATTTGATTTATTTGTGAAAGATGTCGAGACTATGCTTTCGCGCGACATGAGGAATTACTTAAGCGACGTATAATTTAAAGGCGGAGAATAAGTCGTGTCTCCGCTGTATGTTTTCGCGTATTTATCCTTCGTTTAACCGATGAAATACAACCGTGTACATCAAGATTTTTTGTATAAAGATCAAAGATCGTGGGTATCGTCGATATACGCGCCGCTGGCAGATATTAATCTAACTGTCTAAGCTCGTGCTTAGTCTTTACGATCCAGTTTCGGGAACACGGGCGAACCAGACACAAGCATTATTCGCATACTCGCCCGTCATTGTACCGGGGATTGCAACCAATAAGGGCATCGACCTGAGAGATGCTCTCAACTTGGAGCTTAACACGCAATTAACGCTAAGTGCCTAATGTTGGCGTCGAATTGATAAAAAGTGGATTTAAAAATATCGATTGTAAAATATAGATAGATATTTAAAATACATCTAGCAATAAGTTATAAGAATGAAATATATTATAGATAAGAAAACATTAATATTAAAAATTAGGCGAAAGATAGATAAGAGTCGCTGTAATTTGAAAATCTCACACGTTGAATAAATAAAACTCAGAATCTTAAATAAGTAAAATTTAGATCCAGATTATTTAAGTGTGTTACAGGAATACGGAGCTTTAGAGAGATAGGTAGAGGGAGAGGGAGAAAGAGGCGATAAAAAAAGTTACACGTTTCGCCGTAACTTCGTTCCTTGCGATCGACGATTCGCCGTCGATGCGGTTTTCCGGAAATAATATCGGAAATACGTGACGCGCTTATTTCAAGCGACGACGCTTAAAACTCATCTCATCGAGAGTGTGGGCGAACTTTTAACGCGCTGTTTTTCTTGTTTGTTTCAGGTAAGCCACCTTCCTTCTGGTCGGTTCTTCTTCCAAAACTTTCGTGGTGCTTTCTTTACTCGGTTCTTCAAAGTATATAATATATATGTGTATATATATATATATATATATATATATATATATGCACACCCCTATATGTGGCCGGCCCCCGGGTAAGTTATCGTATCATGAAGTTTTCCGCGCACCTTTTCCCCTATCACTGAACTTTAACACGCCACACCGTTCTGTTTTATTAAACTTTTGATAGAAAATCGTGATCAGTGATATTAAAGATAGTTATGACGATCCTCGAACAAGCGAGAGAGAGAGAGAGAGAGAGAGAGACCCGTCGAAAAGGGTATTCTCGATATCTGAGTTATCATTAACCCTCCGACTTGGAAGTATTTCCTTAGTGAGGCACGCTATACACAATGTTGTTGTCGGAGTTGAGCTCTTGTTTATTAAGCAAGATAAAATGCTGGGGCAACTTATTTATATTCTGCAAACGAACTTGCCGGAATTGAATCAGAGCGTCATGAATAGAGATACCGTTCGTTACTATGCATTCTCTCGGTGGCGGTTATTAAATGAGGAAGATTTCTAAAGAATCGCAATGAATCCGCGACGTAGAAGGTAAAGATTCCGGGGCGGTCCGCGCGTCGGAATTCGATTCTCACGTGAAATGAAAAATCCGTTATTACTACCGATGAATTCTGCTTCAGTTGTAATAAGGTGCGAACGAATCGTAGAAATCGCCATTTCATAAAGGTATAAAAGAATTCATTTTCATATTAGTATTGAAAATTAACGAACGATTGCATTCAAAGCGATTGAAGTTTTTAATTGTCAATTACATCGTATAATTGGCTACGATTAAAGCGCCTTGATTGTAATCGTTAATTCTCGCTTTAATTTAATTCTGCCTAGACTCAGATGAGGAGAATCTGACACGTGTGCGCGCGTGAGGTTCAGGTTCTTAATCACGGCGTGTTATTATAACGTCGCCACTTCCTTCCGCCGCTTTGTAATCAGCTCATAATGGCTGCGCCACAATTTTGTGTCGCGCCCGATTAATGACGGATTAAATGAGCATCGGTATCACACGCGACGCGTAATCGCATTGCCGTGTTATTAGCGAGTGTTCATTGATTACGCCGGGCGCGGCGTTATTTTGTCATAATTACGTTGATCCCATCAACGATCGGTCATTCGATTATCGAATGCGTTTTAATTGGCGTATTTGCTTGTTATATGTATACGATTCATCTATTCTTTCTCTAAAGTTTTTGCGGAGTTTTTTGGAGCCTTCGCTGAATCGTATTGATTAATTAAACCAATGCAATGTGATACTTTGTCCTCGCGAAATTATCCGTCGATTTCTCCGCTCGCTTTCAGTTGTTAGACCCACTAACAGAAACAACAGGCACTTGTTAGTTTTGCGAGAGTTACTCTAATGGCGGTCAGAACTGCAGAACTGCGACGTGCTCGAGGGCTTGCTAATCGCGGGATAATTGCGTTCTCCGACCTCCGACCCAAACAGTAATCTGATTCCGCAGCTGGTCGTCTTGGGTCGGTCATATCTTCTGCCAGAGGCTAGAGAGAATTTGTATATGCGAACTTTGTGCATGTGATGAGTGGAATCATCGAATAAAACTTATAAGGATTTATTTTTTAAGGATATTAAACTTGTTTTAACCTTTGTTGTGCACACCTCTTCGAAATTACGTATTATGCACAGGGGGTATTTCATACCCCAGTCACTTAAAACGTTTATTACAGACGTACAATTCGTTATTTTGACTCAAACAAAATTGCTGGCTATTGTTCAAAGCTTCCAAAATATGGTCTAATAGGTTTCATTAATATTTTGCAACATAAAAGAACTATAAATGATGTTAATTAAAAAAACCGAAAAATGGACTTTTTCAATAAAAAATTCAATTTTTAATATTTTTTAATAATTTTTGCGGGATTATTTTCTTGAAATACTACACTTTCAAGGAAAAATATTAGTTTATAGCGGAGTTGAAAAAAGTATATTTATATTGCTATGAAATCACGCGTTTTTCAACTTCTCACCATACTGCCAAGAGCAGACTAAAGCCGGGCGGGCAAAACTATGTATAGGATCTTGAAGTGTTATTCCTAGACTACAGGTAAATGGCAGCACAGGTCCCGATTCGCATTGTACGTATTAGAAAAACGCGTTTGAAAATACGCTGGGGTATTTTCTACCCCCAGTGCACAACAAAGGTTAATTCCACAATTTGGGAAAGAATACGTGTAATGCATCTTACCCAGGTTTTTATCGCGTATTTCTCAATTTATTTACTTAAAAATAATTCAAGAGACATAATGTCTCGCGTCAAGTATCTGCACGCGCAGTGCGAGACCGCCCTATGTATTTTTACGCGAGCCAACGAGTTGCGAGTATAATAATTAAACACTATAACTCCTACGCTAAAACCTCATAAATGGATTAAATTATTCTCAAATTCTATAAGATTGAGTGCTGCGGTAAAATTATCCTTGACACATATAGTTAGGAGCTTGGATGTCAATTGCGGCAAATTAATCGACGTCGATGTCGGCCCGAATAAGCAAGTATCATGGTTTCTGGCGCGTCCCTCGTGGTCTCCATGATTCATCAGAGAAGAGCCGAAATGTGAGGGGGCGGTCAGGCTGTGTCTCGTTATCGCGATAGTGTAAGCGAGACTTGATTAACTGTTACAACAACTTAACCGCCGCTATTATACACGTGACAATAAGGGTCGGGTCCTTGTCAGAATATTGTTGGAAGATAAGACAGAAAGTACTAACATGATTATCTTCATGTGACACATCTTTTTCGGGTCGCATCAAGATCGTATTAAGACGTCTTTACTAAACAACGAGATTCACATCTCGATAAAATTAATAAGGTAGTTTTGTTTAAACGAGACAATTTTCAGATTATTCTGTAGAATTTTTTACTTCTAAATATTATTATTATTTCACAAAATACAATTATTTTTCTCCTTTATCCACAATCTTCCTCTCTCACGATACTTAATTAATATTAACTAATAGAACTCCTGCAAAATATATTTTAATTACAAATTAATAATAAATTATCTCAATCGCATGAAACTGGGAGAGAATGGCGATTATTATTAATTTATTATTTAAATGCAATTTGCATTGCAGTGCTTGGTATAAATTAAGTATCGCAAAAGGATATGGAAGAGAGAAATGTTATTAATTTTTTTTAAATAAAATTTAAAACTTAAAAAACTCATGAAATATTCTACAAATAAAACCAATCTATTTATATATAGCTATATCTGAGAATAACTTTACCGATATTTGAGTATTATTTTCAATACAAGATATTTATAAATATCAAGATATTTATAAATAATACAAGATATTTATAAATATCTTGTATTATTTTTATTTGTGAAGAACAGCACATATCGCACTCCGAGAAGAATACTATCACAACTCAAAAAAATTCGATTCTGAGTTAAGGCCATAAAAAGTATGCCTAAGGTGTTCCTTACATGCTAATAGTGTCACAAGTCTATATGCGGAATCCGTTGCACGGGCATAGAAACGCCGTTTTTTTTTTAAATTAGTTGTGGTTTTCTGGATGAACAATGTTATAAATGAATTGACAAGTGAATCACAGCAGACCTCTTCAGGAAACAGTATATAAGTTTTATTATAACAAAATGTTGTAATTGCAGTTAGTTATTTCACAATTAAAAAAAATTTAATTAAATTTGTTTTTTCTCTCTCCTGAAAATTGTATATTTTTGAGTTGTGACAGTGTTTTTCTCAGGGTGCGATATATCCGTGTACTTTTGAGAAGTTGTTTTTAGGATTACGAGAAATAATACATTTGTAACGGGATCGAAAGTCTGATTCTGTCTTGTCGGTTTAGCGTATATATCTATGTAAATTTATCAGTGTGTGCTCAAACTAGATTCAATTAGGGACAGCGTGTATATACTCGAGTGCTCATCGATATTCATCCCGCGGCTAATACCTGCACGCCTCTCGATGGCGTGTAGCGTGCATAAGAAACAACATAGCGCTGTATGCATTACTCCGTGAATCCGTGTTAACATTACAAAGATAACAGAATATTCAGGAGATAACTTTCTCTTTCAACGCAAATGATAATTAATTGAATTTGTCATCAGTTTCTATTAAAAACAACCTCGCGTTTTAGTATTAATAAAGTTTGATTATTGTGATTAATTTTTAGCGACATTTTGCGCAGCTTGGACGAAAGAGTCAATATATTTTTCATAATAATAGAATTTAAATAAATGAGTAAAATGATTTGTGATAAGTCAAATTAGTGCTCACAAATTGAACAATATAATTAGGAAATTATAATAAACGCGATTATTATGAAAATATCTCGAAAATTTACCGTCAGTTTATTTTTTAAAACTTAGTTATTTATTAGAAACGTTTTGTACGCCTTGATCATGGCTATATGTTTGTCTCGGTATTCACTTCGCGGCTAATGAACCTATTTTGACAATAACAATGTGTGCATAAGAAACAGCATGGCGTACGTGGTTTAGGCATTATACCGCGAATCCGTGTTAACATCACAAAGACTTGATAACAGGGTATCCAGAGCAGAATTTCCCGTGCCCGTCCGTATCGTCACGTTTAAACCACGACCGGCTTTTGCGGTAAATCACTTATTAAGAACCCACCCTCGGCTAACGAGAATGTAAAGCAGTGATATCCGCGGTAAGTATATGCGCATAGTAATCTCGCGCGCGCGCGCCGAGATTAATGGCGTCTAACGAACTGATTTGTAACATTGTTGTATCAAGCGGAGATAATTGAGCGCAATACATCCGCCGCGTGCGTATTCGTGTAAACAGTGCACCGCGATAGATAAATTATCGATGTACCGCGTCGACGTACGAGATATTCAGCTGGCTTGTTAATTGACTACCGCCACTAACGTGGCTTATCAAGACAGAACAAGATACTACTATATCTAACCCATCTAGTCATCGCGTTTAAATTATGCAACGAGATAGATAATCCTGCAATCGAATGGATCGTATATCTTTTAGTGCTATTGAAAGATCGTAGCTTGAAAGATCAAGATTAAACATTATGAAATAGTAAACTCGATCTGGTTTTCTCATTATAATATATTAAGATAAAAGAATCGAGTTTTATTTAAATGAAATGAAAATATGACAAGTTATTGTGATTTTTATATTTAAGATTAGCTTAGAAAACTCCAAATGTTAGTTTATATTTAAAACTATTATTATAAACTATTATAACTAACTATTATATTTAAAAAAATCGTACGTATGTCTCACCTTCGTGCAGAGTGTCTCCTCTTCATAGCATATCTTGGAGGTTATAGAATCAAAAGTCTTAACTTAATTAAAATATTGAGACCTCAAAAGTTTTCGAATTATAAACGGTTAAAATTGATTGACGATATTGTGTAGAGTTCATGTGTAGTTCATAATTGCGTTTATATACACATTAATCTGTTGTTTGTTATTAATTTTCACAGCACAGGTTTTATAGATTTTTATTGATTATTTGATTTTGCCATTTGGTTTTTTTTTACACAAAGACACTATATTAATTAGTTGATATTGACGATTACTAAATATCAAATTTTATGTTACACGCAAATTATTAAATTTTCCTTTTTATGAAAATTTGAATGACTAATTGTTAAAAGAACTATGAAATATAAATTGAAAGAATAAAGTTTATCCTTATCTCGCAATCACGTGGAAAATGGAAATTGTATAATTTCTTATTATTTCGTCTCAAAATTTTTACATTCCGAGATGAGTAAAATTCTGAATTGTTGATTTAAATAAGTCTAGAAAAAATACGAATTGTCACGTTTTTTCCGACGGTTTAATTTCATTTTTGTAATTTATTGAAATCGCGCGACTTTATTCCTCTCAGAACGTAAAAATTTTTCATAAAATAAAAACTGAATTGAACAACGTAAATATTATTTTAATTAAAACAATATTTTATTCTTTCATTTTTTGTCAAAGTATACACGATAATAATTAATTAGTTGAAATAAATTTGATATAACTCAGGATGCGTGTAAACGTATAGCACGCAAACTGTATATCTACACGATACCATCTTTAACTGCTTACAACTCGGGAACTATTGTAGCTCCGATATAATTGTATCGAAATGTTCGATATGGCCGATCAATTAAACGAATGGCAGCAACAGCATTTGAGATTGAGCCGTTCGTCATCGCGACGAGTAATTAAGATGTTCGATTATCCAATTATGGATTCTATCTCGTTTATGCAGCAGAGGAGGTTTTCATGGGGAGCTGGCACGACGCCGACCGTCGTTATGCACGATCGACGACGAGGAGAAAGACATAATCGCGATTCCTTCCACTCGAGGACGCGAGTAAGGACACGCGTGTCCCACCGATCCCACGGAGTAGACAATGAGCCTACTCTTCACCCTGTCGATTCGCGTGCTCGCTCGAATAGTCGGACCATTAATTGCTCTCTTTCTAGTCTTACGCCTCAATAATCTTATTCCGGAGACTTATCGGCGGACGGAAGGATAAGGGGAAGGAAAGAAAAGATGCGGAAAGGGGGAGATATCGGATCGTTACGTTCGTACAAAACATTAAGTTTTATATATCAACAATATGTCTTTGCGTGATTTTCGAACAAATGGAATATACATATATGTACAATAAAATAGTTTAATAATTTTTCTTAAAATATTTTTTTCAATCCTTTACATTTTCATAAACTCACTGTAATTTGAAAAGATGCAAACATTTCACAGAAACTAGAAATATTTTTGTAAAAAGATTGCTATATTTTCTCAATTTGTTATAAAATTGTGTAATATAGATTATCGGAAACTCATTTTACAGTAGCGTTTTGCGAAACTAAAAACTTTCGAAATCTCACATTTCACATACAACGACTCGACATAACGATGATACGTTTTCGATGGGTGATCCATCGCGAACTCTCTCTCTCTCTCTCTCTCTCTCTCTCTCTCTCTCTCTCGTTGATATCTTTGTGCAACAATAGCGATGATGACTCGCATCGTTTGAGATCTTTCCCAGACGGAAGAGCTCGGCGGAAAATCTAGGTTGTGCTCTTAATGCGCCTCGGTTAATGATCGTAGATATTATTTTCTTTTTGGAAAGTGTGTACTTTGTGTTTCGTGAAATGAATTTCCCACGGAGATATCCACTATGAATACGTTGATTTATACTATGATTTCTCATTTTCTGATGAATATATATATGTTGCAGTAAAAATGTGAAATTCAGTAAATGCATAACACTTACAAGAGCTCTAATTTATAAGTATATGAGTGTAGTGGGGACTGTCACTGCACCCTCCACCCCCTCAAAAAACTAATCTAACCCAACTCAATCTATCAGTGTAATAATGATATTGCTTATTAAAAGATATAATTTTGAAACATAAAATTTAGTAAATGTATACATTGATTAGTGTATAATTAATTGATTTCAATCTTTTAACGTGACATATACATTATCAGATTTGTATAGATACAGAAAATGAAGCATGATAAGAGGATACACTCATAATTTTCTGATTTAGTACCTATTATAGCTTTTAATTTTATCATATTAATAAATGAAACCTATGTGAATTCTTTATTGTGTGACACATCGAATTTTGCTTGTTATCTTCAGAATAATCTTAATATCTAGGCATTATTTGAAATTTTACAGTGATCAAATGTAATATCTTTTTCATATTACAAACATTTTTCAAACATTTTTCAAACGTCGTAAATATCGTAAGATTTACATTAGATCGCAAAGTTTACATCAGATTTATCTTCTGCACTTGTCTTTGTATGTGTATAATCCGTTGTAAAGCTTGCAGAACTTTTATTTTATTTTATTTGGAAAATACAAGATATTTGATCTTATGCCCTATATACGCCATATCCGTCATAAGAGAGATTTTCTTTTATCCCAAAAATATTTCCCTTGATCATTCGGGGATCGAGGATCGGTCACGATCCTTTAATAAAGAGACTGTCTCTCTACACATTGATGTGAAAAGAGATAATTCGAAGGATCCTCGTGCATTGTATGATGACTTCTCGTGCAAGCAAGGCAACCGATACTCCGAGAGCTAACAATGGACGATGAAGATCTATCGTGAGACCCATTATAAAGTTCTTATTGTGGGCGTTCTCTGTCTTTCCGCTGGTATCAATATCCGCCCCGCGAGAGTCGCGAAAGTCGATAAAACTCGCGGCCCATTGAACACATCGACGGAACAAGTCGCAATCGGAAATTCATTAACATCTCGAGATTTCGCATTGTTCCCGTCGGACATTTACCAGCTTCTTCGAGTCCTTCCAATTGTGCAATCTACACGCCATTTCAATCTTCTTGTGTGCGAAATTTATCAGTGGATTGTGTGAATGGAAGTAAAAAAAAGAGTGTCATAAATACAAAGTCAGGAATTGTTCAGATCTTTTTTTCATCTTTGTTCATAGAACATTCCGATAAAAAGTTCCCGGGGCGATTTTAAATCCCGTGCAGAATAAATATATAAATAGTAACTGGATATACACAATCTCCATGTACATCTTTAAACATTTTGACAATAACACAGGCACACAAAAAAAAAGTGTCTTGGCCGAAATACTACACTAGTGTATTCCCATGTATTTTAACCCGCTGAATCCGAATCTGAAGTCAGAATTGTCAGTTTGGTTCTCAGTTCCGAGCAAACCTAAAAAAAAGTGTTTGTTTCGTGGAGTTTTGAGGTTTGCTCGGAACTGGGAACTGACAATTCTAACTTCGGATTCGGATTTAGCGGGTCAAAATACATGGGAATACACTAGTGTAGTGTCTCGGCCAAGACACTTTTTTATTTTTGTGTGCCTGTGTAATTAATTATAGTCAGAAAGGGAGGTGATATTGGACGATATATTAAATTACGAAAGGAAGACACGATTACATATATATAGATGTAATGGCAAAACGCGGTAAAGAAAGCGGGTTAGAGGACGTAGGATTTTACGATAGTGATGAGGATTGTTGTTGCGCGTTGCAGGTTTTAACGGTTGCGGCGCCGAAAGCCATTAGCGTCGGGGCAGGTGCGGCGATTCGAAGTTTGTTGAACCGTAGATAACGAAGTGGCGCGACGCGTTGCAGGTTGGAAAGGTAATGACGTGTGATGCGATACGAGTGACACGTGTAAACGGGCCACGTAACAGCAGCGCGACTATGCAGCCGCTACTCGCTCGCTCGCGCGCTCGCGCGCCCGCGCCGCGCCGCGCCGCGCCGCGCCGATGCGGACGGCACGCGTGCAGATCGGCACGGTGCAACGACGTTAAACAGAGCCGTAACGTGCATTCTAACGGGCCCGACGAGGTCCACGCGCGGCTCGTTAAACGCCTGCAAATCCAATTATACCGTCGCGAGCCGCGCAATCGGGATGGAAGGTCTCGATGGCGTTAAGCGGCGCATTAAAAGCTTTACTTGAGATACCGTGAATCGTGAAATGTACAGGAATGTCGGAAGAAAAATACTCGCGCGACTATACTTATCATATATCACATTGATTTTATTTATATACATTTTTTAATTGTTTTATAATGTTTTGTATACCTAATATCAATATTTTAAAATACGTTAATAAAATTGTATGGGCTACATTTACAAATTTATATAAGACATCGTATGTTAATTGCATAAAATAATTGTCGTCATGACATTATAATAATGAATATCTATAACAATCATCAGCGTAACTCTTGCATGTAATTTGCACGTTTCGATATATTATTTCGAACCGTTCTTTTTTCGCAGCTCCGGTATTTTTACCGTTGCTCCACTCTCGCTACGTAATTTCCGTATTTAGAGTTAAAGCTCCGAGTGTTGTTAATTAGAGCGGGCATAGTTGAATTAATTTCTGCATTAGCGCGAACCGGTTTTTTATGCATTTTCGAATGCGGTGTACGTTGTACCTGCACACATCGGCCGGTGTACCCGTTACTCCGGTCTATATTTGGAATAGGACTGGAAATCCGGCGTAATTAAACTGTTACGTCTTCGATGCGCCCTGTGTTGGAATTTCAATCCGATTGCCATTCGCTGCTACTCGCGATAACGAGCGTACCTCGCTTGTTATATCGTTTACACGTATTCTTCGTTAGAAATTGACGATAAATGCAAGAAATAAAGATTTAATTCTTAAAAAAGATATCTGGTTGAAGATATTATTGATGTTATGACATCATTTGATAAATTTTATTAATTAAAAATAGCAAATGAACTTGTTTTATAACGTAATATGAGTGTTAATTAACATTTCTTACGATATGACTCTCGTATATAATTAACATCGTAATAAATTTATAAAAAGTACCCTGCTATTTTATTTACAATTACATATTATAAATTTATTATTATTCTAAAGCACACATTTGGAAAGTATTGAAATGTATGTTTAACTATATTTTGGTTAAGTAATTAAACAAAAATGCAGAATTGTTTTTTCGTGAAAGTTTAATAATATTTTTTTTTTTTAATTTGTTCAGAAATAAACAGAAATTTAACGAAAGCATCATTGACCAGATATCGCTCTCTAGAAATTAACATCATTTATCATTTCTTAATCATTTCTCAAGTTCTTCATGCAGCCTCGGAATCACACCGTCATTTCAAAATCAAGAAAAAAGTCGGCGAGGGTAAAGTAATCGATCTTTATGATAGGCCGACGGCTTTATGATAGGTCGACGTCACGTGAGGCGCGTTTAGGTATTATTATTA
>NW_020221332.1:313413-344726 GCF_003070985.1 Temnothorax curvispinosus
ATTCATTATAAACAACGTATTCAACTTCGATACTATTATTCCGCTCTCCAATGGAATATATTTCCTCCCATTGTTCTTTTTGTTATTTTGCATTTAAATATAACGCAGTTTATAATAATACCCCCACATACATTTATATAGGAATATAAATGCGGAAGGTGTTTGCGTTAAATGTTCTAAAGCAGTTTCCATACAATAATACAAAATTCCTACGTAATGTAAGCACATTTATCCAAATTTCGGCGAACTGAGGGTTGAGACGCGTTCTCTCCGCGCGAGTAATAACGGTTTAATTACGTACGGAATGTATTAATTCATTTCTATACTTCTACGAGAAATTCGGGGAAATAGGACGGAAAGTTCTCCATTTCCGGGGTTTCTGTTTCTCGCGTTAACTAATAATCAGTCCGCCTGTTACACTGTAACGTAACATAGTTGCATTTCGTTTCCACGAGCGCACACTAATGCGGGACCGTGCGCATCGCACGGTATGGCTTGCATCGCGCCCAGATTCTTGATTTCATTCATAGCCAGCATCGCGTGCGGCCTCCGCTCACTCGCTGCATGGAAATTCTGGACGGTCTGGCCTCTCCTACCTTTTCCCTTCGCTCCCCTCACTACCCGCCTGCTCCCGTAGCTTCAATGCTACGGGCGGGCATAGTATCGCGTTTCACGGCAGAAATACGCCGACTCTATGACAGAGAGTACACGCGAGAGAGTTAAAGCGAATCCACGCGATGCTTCACTCTCCATGATCCCCGCCGAGTGAATCATTCGAATGTATCGGATGAACGGATCTCTGTTTTTGGAGCGCCGATTATAGTTTAATGCAGTTTCATCGGGTTTCATCGCTTTTTTTTTAATGCCGATTTGTGCACATTGCAGTATTAGAGGATTTTATCATTCATAAAAATTGTTATCCGATTCTATTTGTTTTATCCTCGCGATTTCCTTTGATGAATAAATTTATGATCTTTTTTGACTATAATCTTTTAATATTATTCCGATTACCAAGAGCGCGGCGTGTAAAGCGGGTTTTACGTTTGTCGCGCCCCGGCATATGACTGTATCTCCCCTGGTATCATGCATAAACATATACCAGCGAGAGAAAGAGAGAGTACGAAATCACGAAAGCGCTCGTTCCCGGCTGCAGCGCAATGCAGCGATGTTGCGTTTGTTCCGCTGCGTTCGTGCACGGAGATGCAACGCCGGCCACCGCGCCGGAGAAGAAATATACTACTTTGCCCATTAAGCAACAACAACGAACGCGACGTACTCTACCTTTTCTACTCCGCTCTTCTAATCTGGCGTCGGAATGAAAGCCAGATGCACTCACGTTGCACTCTTGACGCGAGCGTAATCGAGCTAAGATTTAGACGTATAATTATTCATAACTTGACGATTCTGTACTTGCAAGTAAAAACCCTTACATCTTTTTAATGAGATTTGAGGGAAAAGAAAATTCGGAAAAGTCTGGAATTATTCAATTTCAAGATATAAATCAGATAAATAAATGTATGATTTATACTGTGTTATTCCATCACTTTTAAGTAATTGCGTAAACATTGTATAAATGTTACATTAGATTTATTTAATTTTGTAATAGAATTTGTTAACAATGATAGAAAGACTGAAATATCAAAAATATTTTTTTACTTGATAATTAAAAGTTGAAGGTGCAAAATACGAGAAAGTAACGCAAATTGCTGGAATAAGTGAAAAAACTGAAACATCTCCTCTGGAACTGGAAAATGAGATTAAATGAAATAAAAAAATTTGGGACATCCACGCTAAAGACACGAGCTCCGTGTGATAAAAAATTATAAAGGGTACAGAATTATATAAAGAATATAGCGCGGGAGGTACGCAAATGACATTCACGCGAAATTTGTAGAGAAATTCCGCGCAAAAGAGAGGAACATCATTACCGGCGAGTGGCATAACTCGACAACGTCATTCTGTCATACGTGCAATCATGCACGTGTATATGGGTACGTGTGTGTGGGTATACGTACAGTGATTCGGACTGCCGAGTTCCATACTTATATGTGCGGCGAAACCAAACCGGCGCGGATGTCTCCTCGCTCCCGCGGCGAAGGGCGCGATGGAGAGGAGCTTTACGGTATTATTGGAACAGCCTTGCGTTCCCTCGCGCACGCGAAGTATGCTTTTGCAGAACGCTCGCTTACGACGCGCACGAGGGTCACGTGTACTTATTGTGCGTATCAAAGCGCGTCGCGCGTTTCTTACGGGCCGGGCCGGAGAATGCCGGTGAGTCATGCGACGACCGCTTTCCGCCGTTTCGGAATCGCGCGAATGCACACGAGGGGCAAGCTTTTCCCCCGCGTTCCCCGCTCTCCCCACGGCTCGCAACTCGCAACCGTGCCGGGGCTGCCGGGCATGGATCTGCCACATGGAATGGATGGTGTCGTTAGGGACGCGATATTGGAGCCTCTCCGGGTAGGCACACGTAGTAACATATTTAGCCGTGAATAAAGATGTTTGCAGCATGCCGTATCCCACAGCTCCAAGAGATTGCGCGCGCTCTGCGTATCTAGGCACGGAGAGAGGAGTAGCTTTATGCGCTCGGTGTGTAAACCCATTGGAAAATATTTTTCCGCTTATTACGGAGAGTATGATAATTTATGGTATATATAAATTGCACGTGTGGCAATTTTTACATCGTAAATTATCGCGATATTAAAGTCTCCGCGTATATGTACGTATACGATTGCTTGAAAAGAGTAACGTATCTGGTCGTGAGAGAGAAGATGTTTTGTAGCATATTGTATCTAGCGAGTCGCGAGGATTTTCCAATAAGCACTTTTGGAATGGGGACAGATATAAATGTAAAGAGAAAATGTTAAATTAAATATAGAAGAAAGTAAGATTAAAACCAATATTAATCTTCGTTTACCGTGAAATATAGCACGCTGAAATTAGCCGAGATAATCAATTGCCGGTACGTCAATACGGTTGTTTAATTGGTGCAGCTCGATGCACATTCTTACGGAACACGGGCGTTGCAACGGTTCCGGCGGCGTTTAGCAACGGAACGCTAATACAGTCGGCTCTTGCCTTCCTTTTGTTTCTTTTTTTCCTCTTCGCGCCGCGTAACGAACGGTGGCATTGTCGTTTTCGACGTATACTTTTATGCTTCGTCGATATAGCACATGGAATGGAGTGAACGTCGTTAAGTCGACACGGTGGTAAGAGCGTGGGCGCGAAAGCATCGGTTGGGGCAACCGAGCGACGGCTTGTAATTGTACGTGTTTTCTGCCGTGTGCTGTACCGTTAATGTAAGTGGACGGCGACGTCGAACGATCGAACGATGCGCTCTAAAGGGTGTCGCGGAAATCGCGCGCCGAATTCTTCGCTGAATTCAAAGTTGGTCTTGCTCCGGAAAATATTTCACCTCTTCGTCAGCCTATAATTTTTATTGAGTATGAAATTTTTTCATTAAAAAAATAGATATTTTTTACCGCAAGACAGTATTTGAAAACAATAATTAATGATTAATGTTAACGACAATTATTAAGAACCGTAAGTAATAATAATTATTAGTAAATAATGTTGCAATTTTATATTACTTTTTTTATTTTTATCTGTTCTGAAGATAAATTTAGTGTTGTAATTACTATATTTAATTAAGTTTTTATTACCGGCGGTTTGAGGAAGTACACGATTTTGCGACACCTTGTATGCGGCTTAGCTATATACGAAGCACCGTAATTTACGAAACGATTGATCGCATCAAAAAACTCTGAATTGAATTATTATTATTACTTACGAAATCTATCACGCTTTAAACGCGCAGCCTCGCGTCCGTTATGTCTCGCGGGTAACATCAAATGCAAATTCGTATTGATTCTGGGGGCCGAGGGGAGAGGAAAGTCTGTGTAATAACCTAATAACCGTAATAATGATAATAATGAGCGCGGCGTAATGGTAGCGAGAGATTAATTGTTCTGTCTTCACGTGTGTATTTTGTGCCAATCGCGTAATTAACTTAAATCCACACGATCTCGAAAGTCCGGGGTGGAGAAAGATCGATTATCTGTAATCACGGGCCATTCATTATGCCGAATTAAACTATATCGCTTTATCTTCTCATTTACTACCGCTACTTTGCATCGGGGCAAACGTACATCGTTCTATCTTTCAATTATCGTTCCAACGTGATTCGTTCACCGCCGTTAACACGCTCCGCATTTATCAACTTTCGCAAATTGTTGTATGAGATCTCGGGGGATCTGTCGCATACCATAACGAACCGCGTCCGCTCATCTGTCTACCTATTATTAGCGGAATTCTCTAGGAAGGGGCATAAATCTCACCTCCCACCTGCTCTCCACGGCTTCTTCACGATCTTTCGCCAACGCGATCGCTAGTCAAAGTTTATCGCGGGTATGTGCCCGCTGAAGTATACCAGCGAGCTACACCACCAGTGAAGGAGGCGCTTTGATCACGGTCGTTAGCGAAGTTAGCTCGCGTATGGTAGCGCGCGGTGAACTACATCGAAGAGGGATGTAGTCGAAGCCGATAGTCGATCTAGGAAATGTATCGCTCGTGATAGGTAGCTGCCTGATAAGCGGCCTTACCTATCTTCGTTTCTCTTTCTTTCCCTCTCTTCCTTTCTCTCCTCTATACCCACTCTTCTACTCTCTCCTTCTCCCTCTTTCGTGTTTTTCTCTATCGCTTTCTCTCTTTGTCTCGCCGCACCTCACTCACGCTCTCGGATCGCGAGATAACTTGTACGTGTTACGTATGCATAATGTCCCTAATTACTTTACATTGTTGCGTTGTTGGGCGTAATAAATGCACGGCGACTTGCGCGCGCGAGCGAGTGTACCCCCGGTGTCTTCCGCGCGAGATTTACTGCGCTGAGATTACGAGAGTCCGAGAGACCTTCCTACCGCCTTCTCTTTCTCTATTTCTCGATCTCTCCCGCTAGACGGGCGTTCTCCACGGCTCCTTTTTGCTTCTTTCGGTTATCAGCTATATCAGTTCTACACGGAGCTCAACCGCGCGCCTTGTTCCTGCCGTTTTCTTTTCTCTCGACAGTTTTTCTTTTTTTTTTACCTCGCTCCATACTCTCGGAGAACGGAGGGCTGGAAATAAATCCTCTTTTGATTGTTGCACATCATGCGTTACGGATTGCGATCCCACATGGGTTTACACTTTATTTGTAGTGATGCGCGACTTTCAATATTTGCGACGTTGTTACATTGTTACATGTCAGCGAAACCCATCTCGAGCAGAGGCGTCAGATTGTCACGTCATCTTCTTTTTCTATTTTATTTTTATTTTCATTTTTTTTTCTTGTCTTTTAATCAATGTATTTCTTTAATAAATTTAGGTATTTACTGTTTTTTTGTAAATACATTTTAACGTATTATATATATATATATTAAGTATACTGGAAATACTGGGAATGTAAGAGAAAAGAAATATTATATGATCTTAAACGTTTTCCATTATATGTTTTAGGATTAAAGTAATTTTTTAAATTTAGAATTTGCTAACAAACCATAATAGCGCGCGCGAAACGCGCGTCTGTGGTGTCTAGTTTTTGAAATTTACATTTTATGTGCTAAATATTAATCTTACAACAAGAACAATAGAGTACGCAAATGCACTTTTTATATATATTGCCATGTGTAGTAACACTCGGAGAGCCGCAGGGCCCGTTTATTCGACGGGCGTGTTATTTAAAACGCAATCCGCGTTTTATTTACGTCGACATATTCGCATTTCCTGCGAGACACATTTGCACGCGCGCGAAAATAACTTTACGGCACGTCCCGGCCGCGCTGTAATCGCGTACGTAATTATCGCCGCGCTTCTCGATCTCGTTCCATATTCCCAGAAGATTCGTCCGTGTCATCGCACGAGCCGCGCGAAAATAGATATGTATAAAAAGCGATTAAACGAGCAAGAACACGTGCGCGAGTGGCGAATATGTAGAACTCATTTTAGCTTGCATGCGGAGATCGCCAGTAATTTTGAGCCGTGTTGCGGACTATGTGTTTTCGACTTGTAAAAAAATAGGTGAAATAAAGTATAGAGAAAGATAATTATCATCTTTTATTTTTTTTAAATAATAAATTAGGAGTTTGTTTTCGAGTCTATCTTATTACATTACGTCTCATTTTCAAATGGAGGTATGCCGGAGAAATGACGTTTTAATTTGGTTTTGAATTAAAAGAGTCCAAATTCAGATATAATTCATTCAAATCTGCATACACGAGAGATATTTTTCAATATTATTGTAGAACATGCATGAAGAGCGAATTTTGCTCTTTTTTTAATATTTTTTATATAATATATCTTTATTAACAAGAGCGTAATACCGTTGTGTAGCTATACGAACAAAAATGAACGTAAATTCATCGCGGGTGCAGCTGGAAACGGAGTTAAGCAATGTTCGATAAATTAAAAGAGAATATTCGCGACGGTTCCACGTCCACAAAGCTCACGTCCGCGATGACGGAATTTTTCGCAATTACAACAATTTTAAGCTCCCCCTTTGGTGCGCACGTTCCGTATCACCCAGGATCGCGTTTTTTCCCTTTAATCACGCTAATCACCGCACGCGTGCGATTCGCGCAAAAGAGAAATGCGCGGATTACGTTAATGAACAGATTAAAATCGCGATGTTGCCAATCCCCGATACAGCCATTTCTTTGTTGAGTATCGCGTTTGATCCTCTCTGCGTGTTACTTGCGCGATCTGTATAGACCGTTGTCTCGCTGTGTGTGCGTTATACTGACATTCAAAAATATTCTCTCTAAATCTGAATCAGTGAATAGTACTGCTGAATCAGTGAATAATCACTGATTCACATTTAGAGAGTTAGAAACAACATTTTTTGTGTAAATTATTTAAATACGTTGCTTATATGTAAGCTTTAAAATTACATCAATTTAGAAAGACCAAAAGGTCTTTATGATTAATCTGACCAAAATTAACGGTCGATTTGTCATGACGAAGATAGCCAATCGAATCGAGTAAAAAGTCTTAATTGTTAACATTTTTCGTGTTTGTCAAATAAGAAAATATGCAATAGATACAATAGTCGGTAATGCGGGTACTTTGCAGTCCGCGCGAGAGAGACGCCGTGTAAACATCACGTAGACGAAACGGCGGTGAAACCGCCGGCAGATTCATAGCCTATGGTAGCTCGGTTGTGAAACTCGCGTCGCGTAGCGTTGAAAGCGAACTGATGTCGTCGTCCGACATGCACTTATCTTACTCGCGACGTTTAGCGGCAAACGGCGGCGGACAGCGTCCGAGGAGAGGGTGGAATGGCAGAATTAAACATGCCGGTCACGTAGAGCCATCACCGTAGGTCGGAAGTTTAAAGAACCTTTAAACGTTCCGCGAAACGATTTGCCTGACCTTGCCAATAACAACCTCCACCTACTTAAAGTCGCTGTTCGTTCAATGGCATTTCGACGTCGTTCCACGGATTCGTCGGTTTGTCGGGGGAACGGCTGATTTGCATCGAACCCGAGGCAAAACGCAGAACGCAAAAACGACCGGTCGGTTAAAGTTGGTGACTTCTGGATAGTGTAGCGTGCATTCGTTCGTTTTTGCATTAATTCGAGGGACTTCGTCGCGCTGCCCTTTTTACGATATTTTCCGGAAATTGCGTTGCGAATCTACTTCTGCAACTTAGAGCGTTAATTCAAATTATTGTATATGAAACGTTGCGTTGTTGTATAAAAAAAAGTATCAAGTAATTTTTGCGAAACAGCAAGAACCTGGTGTTTAACAGAAACGAAACGCGCGCACGACGTTTAAAATGAAAGTTTTCTCCGGTTTAACAGAAAAGGAAAGAGGGATCTTTAAAAAGAGCTATTAACTTACCGCGTTGCACTTAGGTATTAGCCGGCTCTAAGTCCAGAGATAATCGATTTGATAGCCTTCTCTCTGACATCTCCATGTTGATAAAGAGGGATTTAATGACGCCAAAGAGTCTGACGTGTTTTAAATCGACTCATCCATCCAGCGGCGCTCGATCTCTCTTCCTTCGCAGCGCGCGCGCTATTATTAAAGCCTGTTGGTCTATTTCGAATAGTTTTGCGGCATGCTGTGCTGCAAAGCGAGCGGGCAAAGCAGGCGCATTGTTGGCTTTATTGTAGGTATTCCGTTCGCCTCGAAACGCGCTCGCTCGGGCCTCAACAGGCACCATCTCAGTACACCAAGCTGTTGAAGAGACGGCGTAAGATCAGTCGAGATCTAGCATACCAACGAAACCTCTTCTCTCCTCTCTCTCTCTCTTTCTTTCTCTCTTTCTCTCTCTCATTCAATCTGTTAGATCAAACGAGTTAATACTCGCTCGATGTAGGGTAATTCGCCCAATAGGTTACGTTAGACATGAAGACAAGGTTAAATTGCTGAGACGGATGTTACAGCTCTTTAATGGCTATTCTCTCTTTCTTTTCTTTATAGATATATAATGCGTGCTGTAAAAGCGTGAACAATACATACGTGATGTAATGGGAATCTGATTGAACGCCACACCTTCTTCCGCGACTTTTTTTTACTTTTAAATGATTTTAATCAAGTATCTCAGAAGTCAAGCCACAAATTAAAAATTTGTTGAAATAAAGTTAGCTTTGAGAAATTGAACCAAGATCAACGTCATTTATTTCCATGTCTAAAGTTTAATGCGCAAAACGACTGTTTTCGATCGTGACTCGGACAGATCTTTCGCTGAAGAAATGCCAACTTTAAATTGATCGAAGAATACATTTTTGTACATCTTCTATTTCTCTTTTTCATATTTCCGTGTGACCCCATTTTGTGACGCATATGATCGGGAAGTGGAATCTTGTTCGCGGCGAGGATGATATCTCTGTTAAGGACGTGGGGCTGTGACGGGGACGAGGACATGGACGTGCCTCGTGTCCTGGACCACGTCCAAGCCGCGAGGAATTCGGGAGTTCGCTTTCCGCGCGCGCAATGCCGTCTGCGGAGTCACCATTATGCAAAGCATTCCATTCCGCGAGAGCCGCAGAATCCTCGAACTCGACACCTAGCTACTCGCGCACCCGACTCTTGCGGTGATGTTGACGACGAGAACGACATCGATGTTGTCGCGTCGTCTTTCATTTACAGCACTTCCACGTACGTGGGAATGTCGCTTGCTCTTGTTTTAGAAGAATTTAGTCATATCTTTAACCGACTTAAAATATTCAAATTCCAGTAAATTTTTGTTTTCTTACGTCCATTTCTACCAACGTAGGTTAACTTTAATCTCGGTTTAATTAATTTTTTATCTTTTTCTAGTCTTGAAAATTAAAAAAAGATAAAAAGTAAGTCAAACCGAGATCAAAGTTAATCTACATTTATGGTAGAAATGGATATTAGAGGTTGATCATATACACGATTTGGATTTATTTAATTAAATTTATTTGAACGCGCACACACACACGAGATATACGTTAGAGTAAAGTAAATACTCTTTTGGAAATCTCGTTGTTGTACCTCGAAAAGAGCGAAAGGTTGCATTGCAGTTATCTGTTATCGATTATTCCAGTCGTCCGTGACGTTTGCATTTTCGATGTATACATGTATAATAACACAGTTCCGGAATAACGCCGAATGTCGCGTCCGAAAGACTCGCGACTCGAAATTGCTCGACTTCCCCTAGGAATTGGTTACACGTTGATATTTGCGAATTGCAAGTATTTCGACACCGTCGAATGCAGCTCTCGCTCCACAGTGAGGTCGTAAAAACTTAACGTATTTAATGTAAGGCGGCACGGTACGGCGTTGAAATAAATATCATATAGCGCACTTGCACGATAACCGTTCGACCATGCGTGTACCCGTCTCTGGGTGCACCATAGGTCAGTGCACCGGTTGGAAATACACGCGCGCGCGCGCGCGAGAAAGAGAAAGAGAGAGAGAGAGAGAGAAAGCGCGAGCATTGCATTTTTGTGTCCAGTGACGATTCCGCCGCCACCGTCGCGTCGCGTCGCCGGCTCCAACATTTCTCGCGACACGAACATGAATACTGCATAATGTCGCTAATAATCCATCTACGCGCGCTCTCGTAAATCTATATATACACGCTGAAGTAATACATGCTCGCCGGAATAACAAATGCCGCTTACCTAATTATTCGAAATTAAACGCGACGTTACAATTAATTGCATTTAGATTTTTTCACGTGACGATAATTAAATTAAATTTAATTTAATTTACTGCTTATTTGAACATCGGCAAAAGAGATATTGTTAGAATTAAGGGGAGGTTACCGTTCAGAGGCTCAAAAAATGCCTCAATTTCAGGAATTTTTTTTTATATAAAATAAGTACATTTAAAAAAAAATTTTCGCGGCTTTTATTTGTACATAAATGAAGATTAATTTAGAATTTTTTCGGAAGAAAATAATTAAAAATGGCGGCTCCAGCTCTTCTTCCACACGGCGTGGTTCTATGTGCGCGGGGCATTCCACAGCCTTGCCAGCTGATCGGAAACAAAAAAACCAAAAAAATTCTTAAAATAGATTAAATTTGGGGGGCCTTATGATTTTCCGATTTTTAAAAAACCCCCTTATAACAAAATGGTGGCCGTTTGAAAAAAAAACCTCTTTTTTTCCCTGTTTCTTTTGCTTCAACGTTCGAAAAAAATTATTTGCAACCAATTTTTTGAAAAAAAAAAACGCTTCCTGAAGGCCCCCTAAATTAAATTTCCTTTCTTTTGCACCGTCATTTATTAAAATCGGTTCATCCGTTGAAGCTGTAGAGCGCCCCGCGCGCCGAAAAATGCTGTTTCGAGAAAAACGCGTTTAAAGTTTTACGTAGTAAAAAATTAAGCAAAAAAAAAATTCGATTTTTTTAACGGTAACCTCCCCTCAAACAATGTTTGATGAAAAATTGTAAAGAACTCTTCTTAAGATGTGAGTCGAATAAATACGGTTAACTTCTATTTAAGTATATAAAAGAAGAATTAGTTTATTAAAAGTTATACGAAGATATTTTTCGAAAAAGCAGAGATGAAGAGCTTTCGGTGGAAAAATATTGTCTAAATGTAAAGACGCTTGAAATATACTAATATTGATTCTATGGCTATTATCAAAATAGATTTTTCTTCGTTGTTTGATATTAATTTTGAGATGACGGTGGCTTCGAATGAAGATATTTATTGTCAAAGATACGGTATACTTTTCTCTCCCGCGCCAAAAGATCCGCGTTCGATCGAGAATTTTCTGCCACGTCAGATAGTACGCGCGATAGCCTTTTTGTATTTTCCCTACACCGATTTTCACGGAGAGAGAGACGTTCGTCCGACGTTGCTTTTTCCTCTCCCCCCCTTCTTTCGCTCCCTCACGTATAGACGATAGATACCGGTCATTATTATTTCCCATTTATCTCCTAATCGAAATATATATCACGAGCTTTGCAGAAATAGCCAGGAAAGAAAACCTGCTACTCGCGAACGTGCTTCAGCACGTATAAATCATTCGCTTCTTCGTGGCGCGCCGCATTTCGCGACGCCGTCCATTTTGGAAGCGACGCGGATCAGATTTCGAGAATCCGGTTGAAATGTAAATATATACATGTTTCGTGACGTAATATTTGTGTATATGCAGCCGTGTTCTACTCGAATTATATAATTATGTTTCAGAAATGCGCCATATTTCTTTCTTTCGGATAAAACGTTAAACATTCTCTAAAATTCATTATCTTTCGACTTTTGAAAAAATTATACAAAGTAGACAAATTAACTGGCAAATACATGGATTTTCAACAGCAAGGCCCTTTCGGCGAACTGCAATAGCGGAAAAGACGAATATATCCTTTGTGAATACCAACTAGCGAGATGAAACGCTTTTCACGGGGAATAGTTTCGCCCTTTTGGGATATTGGATATCGCGGCTGCTGACTCTCGCATGCTCGAAAATGCGGCAGGAATAATCGCATAATCGGATAGCGCAGGTTGCTCTCCATGCATCCTCTCCGGTATCCTCTCGTTTGGTTTTCATGCCGGTCTCGGAAGTTCGCATGCGATCCGGCAATTACGAAACTAGTTTAACTTCGTCCCGTGGAATTGTTAAGTAATCTCTTATCTATGCGCTTGTCGCGGATTATTCTCCGATTGCCTCTCGCGCTCTCTTCTTTTCTATTTGTCAGAAGTTTTCTCGCGGATGAAAAGAAGCATTGTATTTATTAGCACACGTGGAAGGAATCGGGCTAATTAAGAGCCGATCGCTGTTGACGGTGCGAAAATTATATTTATTCTTCTAGCAAAGCTGAAGATAGTCCGAATAGGGACCGAAACGTACGTCGTCTAATTCCATAGAAGAATAAATATAATTTTCGCACCGTCAACAGCGATTGGCTCTTAATTAGCCCGATTTTTTCCACGTGTGGACATCCAACAGAGCCTTATCTCTCCAATATATTTATTAGATTTTACATATCGTGATTTGAAATCTCCCTCTTTTCTTTACCTTTTTTTTCAGAAAACATGTATAGGGTAAACTCGAGTAAGATGGCCATACAGGAAAGATGGTCAACCTATGTTCTTTCAATCTAGCTTGCCATGAAACATCGTATGAACATAGGTTGGCCATCTTTCCTGTATGGCCATCTTACCCGAGTTTACCTTAATTATTTTAATTCAAAAACTTTATATTTATTTCAAGTTGAATATATAAAGTTTTTGTTTCTTTATTTCTCTCACTAAGTTACATAAAACTGATATCTCACACCAAAGAAAAATAAAGATAGAAGAATACTTGAAGAATACTATTTTCCAACTGTTCTGTCTAAATTACGGTGTTTTGGTCAAGTTAACACACTTTACGTTAATTAAAGCATTATAACTTAACCATTTTTTCTTGTCTTCTCATTTCGAGATGCAAGAGCGTGGGAAATCAAAATGCGGGAAGAATATATTTTTATTGCAAATTTCTGCATTATTATTTGCGACTGCTGTATTGCGAGAGAGACACCGACGTCGTCGTCGTCGTCGTCGCCATCGTGGCTCGAAGTTTCGCGCCACGGGAATTTCACGGCGTAATTGTAATTAGGGACAGTTAATGTTACATGGCAGGGGGACAGCCAGCGGGGTTATTCGGAGATTATATGGAACGGTGGTATATCCCAGTGAATCCGGTCCGAAAGGACCTCTCGCTTGCCGGCAGCGAAGAGAGTCTTACGCCGCGAAGAGCATCCTCGCGGCTCGGAAGTTGGTGAGTTACCAACTACTCGCCGCCTCAATCGACCGTATAATCTGCTAGCCTGTCTTATTCCCCGGGGGCAGCGCAGCCTGTGCCATCCAGGTAACTACGCTTGCAAGATAACGAGAGAGAAAGAGAAAGTGAGCAAGGAAAAAAGATGACGGGGAGGAATATGGCTATCGACATACGCGATAAGTCCTATTGTCGAACTGTTTTGGAGTTACACTGTAAATCCAAGTGTGTTATTTCTATTTCTACACGCATAAACGTCTAAAAATGACACATTTGACTGTAGCTTGTTTTACATGTTGTTGCGTGTTACATTAACATGTTGAATCGTATTAAATTAAAAGTTAATACGCCGCGTTCAACCGTGTTAAATGACGTGATTTAAAACGGCGAGAAATGTATAAGAAGAGCTTTAGTTCAGAAATGTATAAGAAGAGCTTCAGCTTCAGTAAAATAACACACTTGAATTTGCAGTGATACTCAAAATTTCGTACTCAAACGGCATGTAGAAGGATCTTGCGCGGCATTCTTGCGCGTCCATAAGTTTTTAGTATTACCAGTGATACGGCGAAACACACGGCAATGATTCTCCGCTAAAAAAAAACCCGTCCACTATCGAAATTATCTTCAGTTACTGTTCATTATGGACGATACGTTCAAGGGAGGTACTTTTCTTTGAGCGAGCGCGCGCACTCGACTAAAGCTAGTGCATCAGCGATAGTGGCGAGTGGCATAGTGGTTGGTTATTGTTCGGTCTCGGAGCGAGGCTATTAAGCGACTGGAGGAGGATTATGAGAACCCGCCTCTCCTTTGATCCCTTGAGCATGACCAAGAAGAGCCTCCTCACCTCTCCTTCGCACGGCGACCGAAGAGTCAGTAACGGAAGGACTCGTCGATTATACGTCACGGGCCACGGATTTCTCATCCTCTCCTCTTTCTCCTCTTATAATTTGCGGCTGCCATTATTCCGCCTTTAGCCCCCCGTCTTCGGGGATAATGGCGAGACGTCGATTCTTGTGACGGGCGCGCTTGGATGACATCGGAAGAGATTGCGTTTAACGCTGATTGCACATTGGATAGCGGCGGCATGCGCACGAATGGTATCGGATTTGAACTTGCCGTAACGCTACATTGTAAACGTACGAATGGAGAGCCTTACTTCTTAAAATTAACATTATTATTGTACATTTCAATTGTCAGAATACTATAGGAGATATCGCATCCTACGAAATTATAGTATCATTAAGATATCGAAGAAGATACAGAGAATATATTTTATCATCGCTGTCGGATCAAACATTCGTGTGTTTAAGATCTTTCTCTTTCGATCGAGAAGACATCGCGAGTTGTCATGCAACGTCATCGTTCGTGACGGCGTCCGCACATAGCTTCGAACTTGGAGCTCCGATCTTATGACCTTGCGGAAATAGACACAGACGGCACCTTTGTCTTCCTCCTTCCAACCGGCTTATCGTCGAAGAAGCCGCCGGTGCGGGAGAAGCGCGGACGCGTGTACGTCGAAGGCGTACAACGCGCGAGCTGTATATCATACCACGTTGAATCCCGAAGGAAACCTCATTGTCTGCCGCGAGGTCCTCGTCTTCACCGGAATCTTGAATATTTATGACGTTCGCTTAGACGAGCGCGAAGGTTCCATGGGCGAACGCCGAGGTTCCCAGCGAGAGCGTTTCGGGTTTGTCTCTTAAAGGCGGAGCCGAGAGAAATTCTGTGCTCTCTCTCTGCTTAAGGATCTTGAATCCGGCGGGCCTTAGACGACGATTTATCACGGTCTAGGGAACCTTTCGCGTACGATCCTATGATCTTTGTTGATACAAGATACCACAGCGCACCAGAGAATCCAGCGAATATGGGTCTTAAAATACGAAAGGAATATATCATTTCGGGAAGAATTCGGAATATACAAACCTTGTATTTCAAAATGGAAACCGTAGTCTTATTTGGGAAAACAAGAAGTAATTATGGAACATATATTGTCCCCTTGCTAAAATTCTTTTCTATTTTAATATCAATTATTCCATTTGATTGTGCAAAATGAAACTTTTTTGAAACATAAATGTTGCCGAATTTTTAATTTTTAATTTTTTTAAAGGCTTTTAATTTCTTTAATTATACACCACAGCACTTTTAATTGTTATTGAATTTAAATTTCCAAGAATTTGGCTAATTAATTTTGATGATGGAGACAACTCGTTTCCTACTTTTTAAAAAAATATCCAGTTGGGAAATATCCCAAACACCCTTTCTTATTACTTTCCTTCTTTCGGCATCGAAGTGAAAACACGTAAACAAAGTCATCGCGAGAACAAGCGGAAGCTCGTGGTAAATGGTTAAAATTTAGCGCTAATGCCGTTCCCGGGAGAGTGCGCGAGAAAGCGAAGAGTCCACGGCGAAGTTTAGGCGGCATTAGCTTTTAAGCCACTTCCGGCAGTAACGTAACGTAACGCGGCCGGCGCGCGGTTTGCGCGGGCATTTATATTTAAAGTTCCGCCACACAGCAGTTTGCATTAATTACGCCTGCGAATAAACGCCCATCGAGAGGACGGCCATACCGTTCCGTTCCAAGGCCGAGCCAAGTAAATTCATTAATTCGCTTCTTTTATGCGTTCCTCGCCCGTTGTTTGGGAATAACAATGTTACGAGGCGCGCTTTGTCTCGCCGCTGGGCGACCTGCGATCTATCAGCTTTATTACAGGTCGGAAAATAAACCGCCATAGGGTGGCCGCGCCGACGCGGACGCTTTTATACCGCGATACGACACGTGTCTTATTTTGCATGCGCGATTTAATCAATTTTTCGCCCTTCTTTCTGCGAGTATGAAGCCAAAAACAACGTTTTTTTTTCCAAAGTGTGTCGACTATTCAAAAAAATTATTTAAATACGATTATCGCGTCTGAATGTCTATTTTACTAATATATATTTTTCTATTATTTGCAGGTAAGGGTTTGTTTATCAACGGCCACGAGTATCTTTATTACTATTTGTTTGCTGCTTGGTAAGTGAGACTTCGAAGTTGATTTCATTTAGGGTAAACTCGGGTAAGATGGCCATATAGAGGAAAGATGGCCAACCTATGTTCTTTCAATCTGGTTCGTCATGAAACATCAAATGAACATGTGTTGGCCATCTTCCCTCTATGGCCATCTTATCCGAGTTTACCCTACAAAAACTTCTCGCATCAGATTTTGTGTTTCACGCGCGACAAGGAAATGGCTTTTCGTGATTTCCGTAATTTTGCACGCGACGGCGTTCTTCCGTGAAAAGGTTGATCGATGTCGGTATAGACCCGCTCAAATGAATCGTAACTCGCGCTCGTCGATACGTGCCCGGAAATGGCCCATAATGAAGCGCATCATCTACCGATGTATATTTTAAGCGATACCGATTTATCAGGCTAATGACTAGGAAGCGTCGCGTTGCTCCTTCCTACCGGAAATGCGTGATTATATTCCCGTACCGCTTATTTCAATACCGATTACAATACGACTGCGATCTTTCATATTTAATTGCGCTTAATTGACCCGATATAAGTAAAAGACAAATCAAGTAACAATCATGTTCACTTCAGTTTTTTCCAGAAATGCAATAATTGTTTTTTAATTTTATATTATTTCGCGTAAAAATGAACGGAAAAGTAAATGGAAAAAAATCTATAAAACCATTATAACATTGAAATACGCATTGAAATATGTGTTTTAATCATCTCCATTAATTTTAAATCTGGACTTACCATCGAACAAATATATTCATAACGAGAATTTAATTAGCCATTGTTTTAATAACCATCGTAGTTGTCGATAATCTTTTTTGTTGTACAAGATTAATATTCCTGCAAATAACCATCTTTTTATCGTTTTTTAATATTTAGATATTTAAACGAAGAACAGTTTAAATAAAATTTTATTGAAATATATGATGTACAGAATTGATTTTTCGCATTTACATATTTCTTTTATGAGCCAATTGCACGTGATATCATTTAAAAGCTTTGTTTTAATTTTAATTAGTTAAATTTGCATTAATAATTGGGAAGTCTTTAATGCATTTGCAGCGTATTTAATTCACATGAACTTACTAGATTACAATTAAATTTGATTTTCACAAGATTATTTCTTATTGGAAGTGTGCCAGTAATTGTTGATGTTATTTGCAACAGATATTCCAGATTAAAGAGATCAAATAGAGCACAAAGTTAAAGTGAGATAAACTAAATGTGCTTAAACATTTATCAAACGTTTAAACGTGTTTCTTAATGCATACAGTAGATTCTCATATAACACGGGTAACAATAATAATATTGTTAACAATTAACAATTTTAATATTTGTTTGTTTTAAAGTGAAATAAAAAACATATACTGTTGCATCATTAATTCATTTTACATTTTTTATAATAAACTCTTAAACCCTTATAAATATGTTTCCATTTGCATACATGATCTATATATGTATATACTCTATATGACTCATATAACATGGATTCATATAACTATATTATACGGGAATCTACTGTATTTCTAATTAAAGATCGGTTCATAAAGGTTGTCTCTAATTAGCCAGTCGGAAACATGCAAATAAAAAACGCGTATATTGATACGTGGTTTTTGATCGTGCGTTTTTTTTTATATTTATTTGCGCAAACAAATATTCACGCGCCGTTAAATTACGTGAACTTATAGGGGCATCATCATCCCCGTATCTGCATGAGAATGATCACGATTCGTTACATATTCATATCGTATCAACCCCTCCGGTTTAAGCAAATAGCGTGCGGGCAAAAACACACCGGGCGATAGTTACGATTATAGGCGAAAAAGCGCCGCCGATAAATGCACTCCTGCGAAAAATCGCGACCGCGTAAATATTGAATCCGCTCCGAGCGGCGAACACCGAACACTCCGCGTCGTCGCTCTTTTAAAAACCTCGGCATATTTTTACGCTCGCCGGATGAGTGTTAATTTCCGCGGTTTTCGCTTTCGTTTATCGTGTATTTTCGTTATATTGAACTAAAAAACTAATTTTTTTTTCAAATTGTGACGTTTATAAACAATACCGTTCATAAATGACAATACATTATTTCAAATAGATATTTTTTATAAAAATATAAATATTATAACAAAAGAATAAGGAGATCTTATAACAACTTCTATTTTAGAAAAAAAAATATCAATCTGTCATTATTTATTTATTATACTGCTTATAATACGTACATAAGACTTGGGGAAGAACATTTATGCAACACGTGCATGGAAAGTGCCCCATTACGCACGCTACGCGTGCGTGATAGACCACTTTCCAGGCACTTGCAACATAAAATAGGGAGTGTAAGCCGTGTGTAAAGATGAAAATTCCCGGGTGCGGAGTTTACGCACGAGCCGAAGGCGAGTTCGGTAACCGCACCCGGGAATTTTCATCTTACCTCACTTGTTACACAAATAACTATTATTCGACACTGATGCGAATCAATAACATTGATAAACCTGATAAGTAAGAATGGAGGTGGTATATTTGGATTCTGCGTAACACTAATCTGAATATTAAATCACCGAATAATCCTCTTTCCACAGGTTCGCCGCACACCGTGAATTATTAATTATGATGAAATTTCGATTCGCTAATTCGTATTGCTACGTTAAGTGTGCGAACGCACCGCACTTGGTCGGCTAACGCGCGGTTATCATACATCACTCTTTGCCCGTAACCCGCGAAACTATCGCGATATAATTTTACGATGCTCTTATTCTAATAGCTCGATCCATTATGTTTGGTTTACATTTCGATGGTGATTTATGCGGCCGCAGGCGATAAACTGCGAATAGCAGTATTTATCCGCCGATATCGGCGCATATGTTAAATCAGCATAATTACGCGCGCGTGTTTGCACAAATGTCACGTTGTATATACACATTATGCTGGAAATATTATCAAAATATCGCGGATGGGCGCGTTACGTTTATAACGATTTCGCAGTCAATGGTTGGTGTTATACGTAACATAACATTTAGCTATTATTATAATTTAGCTACGGCCGAATTTTACCAAAAGCTATTATCACATCCGCTAAGCTGATCGATGTCACCAATGATCAAACATATCGCATATTCTAAACACAATACAAAATAACAATTTAACATTAGCGAGAATTACACACCAAGGTGTAGGCATGGCCACGGATGGAATGTCAGTAAGAGAATGTTCGTATCAAATGCCACTTTATTCAATCGAACGATTATTACAACGCGGAAATACCGCTAAGTCTCGCGGGTGGACTCCCTCGGCTTAGTATCTTTCACGGACGTCCTTCTATTCGGCTGGCTGAGAGGACTCTGCCTCTCTCGGCGATCAGCGTCCTTATATCTATTTACGAACTCGGTTCGTGCGACTTTGAATTTGTCAACAGTGACTAGCTTGTCGAGATAAACACGACCGCGTCAACGGTCCGCGTGTCGGCCGTTACCAACGTCTATGAAAATCGCCTATAAAGGTATAATACATTTCCATCGAAACGTGATGTGATGATATCCCCTACATATTTTTTTACATCGGCAGATTTATTTTTCGTTAAAACCGTTTGATCTACAACGCTGTGAGAGAATTCGCTGCGAAAATCGATAAGGAATTTTGCTTTGCAGTTTAAGTTAAAATGTATATATATTAGCATTGCCATATATAATAAATATTTTATATGATTACACCACCCAAAAAAAAATATTCTGCAGTTTAGCGGTTCCTGGTTCATGCTAGAGGATTTTCCTCTGAAATAGGGCCTTAAGAAGATGTTTTAAACTGTAGAGGAATATCCTCTAATCATGAGACTCTAGATTCAAGATTGTGCAGTCCTCTTAATATTAGAGGACATTGATTTCCGATATTCACCCGAAATAAATAAAAAAAATTATTTATTTTGAAATTTTATTACTATTTTATAACTAAATTTGTTTCTTAAGATGTAGTCTATGATTATAAATATTTTTTTGTATTGGAAAAAACACTTACCTTGGTGGGATCGAACTCGGGACCTCTGGATCGTGAGCCAACTGCCTTACATGGTAGACCACTTCTTAATTTGATGTAAGTGTTATATATTGTCTACATAACCAGCGCAAATATATAATTTTCCAAAAATCATCTTAATAAACAAATTCAGTTTAAAAAGAGTAATAAAATTTTGAATTGGATATAAGATATATGATATAATATTTCTTAATGTCGGGTGAATGTCAGAAACCAGTGCCGGCTTATTATGAAATTTTGTGTTCGTAAATATATTTATGAAAATAGTATGTTTATAAAGTTAAAACGTTAAAACATTCTTATCAAATCCTTACAAGGGCCTCAATAGACAAAAATAAGAAAACGTTTCTTATGGCATCCCTAATAAATAATGATCGGGACCTTATCCGGTTAGCCCTAATAAATAAGTATTTATGAAGTTAAAACATCCTTATCAAATCCTTACAAGAATCTTATTAGATAAAAATAAGGAAACCTTTCTTATGGAATCCCTAATAAATAATGATAGGGACCTCATCAGGTTAAAATAAGCACTGATATAAATAATAATTTATTTTGTTTTGTTGAAACTTACTTTGAATTACAATAAATTTCCGTCGAGAAACGAGAATGTTGCGTGACGACATAATTTTTTATTGACTGACAGTATTTTTCGTCAAAGTCGTTTGATCTATACCAACATTTTACTATGAAAATAAACGAGCTGCACAGAAATTGATAGAGTTTCGCGACGAGACGTTTGAGTCGAAATCTATCAGGCGTTACACGGACGTCAGCCAGCCGTCCGAAACTTTTGTAATCAAATTCTTTTTTTTCGCGGGACATTTAATCAATGCTCAGTCGGGCAAAGTTCACAGAGAAAGGGGGAAAACGTGGTTATTAATTAAATTATTCGTTCAGAACAACGCTATGGGCTGATTCGAGCGTAAACGTCTACCTTCCCATCGAAATTCGTCCTAGAAATAACGTTACTCCGCGATTTACTCGACAGGGAACCATCTGGCGGGTCCATCATAAATTCGGCCGCGTGATTTATGTCGCGCTGTATGCTATTTCGGCGTGTGTTACATGAATACGGTGAACTCGTCGTCGTCGCCGTGATAATTTATGGCAATGAATATGGAATTTAATTTGATTAGAGATTAAATAAATAAACCATTACGCCTTTTTTTAATGCCATTTTATTAAGGAGAATATATCCATTATGCGTTATTTATACTACAATTCGGTTTATCGTATATCAACTTTCGAATAAATGCGAATATCAAAGGTACGTCTTCATTAATAGTTTTTTAAAATTAATTTCAGTATACTTAAAAATTGCTTCTATCGATGTTATAATGACTGATTTTATATAAATTACATAATGCATACAGAGAGTAGGGCAATAATATGATCTAGATTTTAATATTATGGGGAATATCTGTGAATATTATTAATTCACCGATTATCCGAATAGGTATACTTTATATTGTTCGTTATAAGTTCGACATACCATACTTTACAACTTTCTATCTCTTGATTGGTGAATAGTTTGGATTAACGAATAGTTTGGAATTAACGAATTTTCGAATTCGGTTCTTCCAATATTTAGTTATTCATATACATATACATACAATTATTATATGTATAATTAATTTAATTAAAAATATAATACTTATATTGATAATATAATAAAATTATTGTTGTCATGCAAAGGACATTCTATATATTAATTATTAAAGATAATTCGAACATTTAAATTTATGTAACGAAACAATAATAATAATTATCCCGAATAATTTAAATATTATATTATCCAAATATTTATAACCATCACACATTATAATACGTATAAATATGACATAAAAGAACGGATACCTTCAATTCCGAACAATTTTGATATTATATTATCTCAATTTATCTGGACATGTATAGCCCTGATATAAATATTATATATACAATATATAAAGAACGGTTTCACGGATATAGAAGAAACTCTAATATTGACGATACTATATTAATTAATAAATAAATTGTTGCATTATTATTGTATATGTAAATTATATGTACGCGCGCGCGTGACTCAAGAAAGATGATATATTATTATCATTATATAATATTCGTAATATTTACCATTGTCGTCCGCCTCTAGACTTGCGAATGCATACCAGTCTGTTGACTTGTACTTATATGACTTGTGTCATTCTCTTCAGTTGTTTGTTGTACCATTAAATCCATGTTATTTCCCATATTTCTATGAGTTTCTAGATGTTTACTTATACCTCTCCGAGGTAAAGCCAAGTGTTCCAAGAAATATTTTAAGAACGGGATCGCAATAAATGCATTTCATGTTGTGATTTTCGAATGTAAAATGTGATAATCAGTCACGTCTAATTATTCCTTGTGTTTCTGCTATTATATGTAGATGAGCATATACCTAACAAGTGGCGTTCTAATTATTCTCTATTAACGTATTATTTATCACAAATTTTGCAAATTACAAAGGTTTCATATTTGTTTCCTTTTGCGTAATATTTCCATACCAAGTTTTCGTTATTCTATTCTATTCTTGCTTTCATTACGTAGGATTTAGTGAATATGGAGTAGTGATTTTTCATTATATCTATTTTTTCTGTACATTTATAGGTAACAGACATCGCATTTCATCTGATTTTATCGAATTCACTTCTGCAATTCCACACCTAACTTCTTCTCATTGTCAGAGATTACCGCGTTACTCCATTATATTCGCACAATATCACAGAGTGTATGTTGCTAAGTATGTCATATCAGCTGTGCCGCAGAGAAAACTGTCCGAGAAAGGTAAAACAGAGACGTATGGATCTTCGCTAAAATGTAAATATTGACACTTTCGCAGTCGATTCTAGCACACGACTTAAAACTGGGAGCCGTATGCAAATTTGTTTCATTTTCGAGGCGAAATTATTTTCAACTCCGTTCAAATGCTCATTTTGATGAACTTGGAATCAATTTATTGTTAGATATTTGCAGTAATCATATATAGATATGAATCATAAAATCATCTGCCTTCCTATAAATATTAAATAATTTATACATCGGTGGCAAAAAAAAACTAGCTACAGATTTTAAACTGACATAAATTACATCAGCAGCTGCGGATGTATTATAGTTTGAATTTTTCTAGTAATCCCTCACAGTCCTCATCCTACTTTTAATTATTTGACCATCATAGTCGAAAGTATATGTATATTACTATATTAAAATCTTTCGTTATAATTATTGCATTTTAAATGACATATCTTTTATGTAATAAAAAATATAAATACATATAGGTATACGTTATGAATGTTAAAATAAATAATAGAATATTTCTTTTCGAAATTATTGGAAGTTATCGACTTAAATAAAATTTTTCTTTTCAATTATTTCTATTATTTATACATAGCTGAATAGAATATCGCGTGATTATTTTGACGTTCACGTCTTTTATATCATGTTTTTTTATGTCATGCCTGTGTAAATATCATATACATGTGCGTAATAATGCGGAGGATAAAATAGATATTTTTCGAGAGCAGGATATTGCTGGTGACGTTTGCATACGTACATCGTAAAATCGCGCGAGTTTATTCGCGCGGAAATCCTCCTACGAAATCGCCGGAAGATTGAAATGCCACCTAAATCTAACGGATGGGTGGTCACTATACCTTCGAGCGGATTCGTTGTTGTTTTTTATTTTTTTATTTTTTTGCGGCGCACAGCGTATTATCGGTAATGAGAACAAAGCGCGGCCGGCGCAGGTTCATTTATCCGCTCCGATCGGAACGATGCATTATTAACGAGGGCATTATCGTGTACCATTATTTGAAACACTTCGCACCGCGCGACCGGAAATCGACGTTTGTCGCAAATTCAATGAATGAATGAATTTATTCGCCGATTGCGCGCGCTCGATTTGTCGTCGCCGATGTTCCAGTCTCCACGAGCCATTATTTCCTTTAATTCGCTCTCGCAACCGGATTTAAATAATGTCGGATTTTCTGACAATTACAATGAACGAGAGAGCTCCAATGCGTATTTAATTTAAAATTACGTGGAATCGTGGTCGTGCTATTTGAGATTGTCTACGAAATATAATGTAATCATGTGAGCATTGAATATGAATATATTTCTCAATGCAAATAGAGATATATATATATATATATATTTATATATATTGAGTATTCCTGAATTACGGCTTTAGAGTTGTCGCGTATTAATATTTAAATTTAATACTTTTAAGCTCTTAAGACACATTTACTCGATTAAATTCCGAAATTTTCATAATTATATAAAGTTTCTGTATTATATTTCGTGCTTTTAGATTGATAATGTTCACCAAAGAAATATTTAACGGCGAAGGGATTAAATGAATTAATTTACATTGCAATTTATTAATAATCGCTTGATTTGAATTCTCATTTTCGCTTTCTACGTTTTCTGCGCTATTATATTTTCATCCGCTAAAGAAATGACATCTTGCTATTCGGCATGTTTTGAGCAACGCGTGAAAAATCCTTCGCTGGATCGTTGCGATATAGCGTGGCTTCGTTTAAATGTCGACGTGCCTTTATTCTCTCACCGCCCGTAATTAACGCCGTCCATTGTTGCTTTGAGACAAGATATTTCGCGCGATTTATCGCAGTCATTACCGACAATGGACGGCGCGGAATGAAGACAGACAAGAGAGAGAATTACTCGACGGGTGAGACGGAACGAAAGTAAAAATTTTGCCGGAGACGTCACTCGGCTGGAAGCAATTCAATTTGTCGTTACCCGTCGTGATTTCGCACGATAACGTCGAATTTACATTTAATGGCGGCTTTGCGCGACATTATTAACGTGTCTCTCATTTATTCGGGTTTCTTTCGGTAGAGAACGGGTCCGTTAATTCTTGTTATTAAATTCATGCAGACTTATCGTCGTTCCAAAGAGATATCAAGAAGGATTATATAAAATCTCAGGTCTGTAATAATTTCTTTTTCATTATTTTTCGACTGGTTCTACCGTTTCGATTTTCTTTTTGAGTTGATAAATTTTATATTTAATATTTTAGGAAACGAATATAATTTAAATTTTTTTGCAGGAAAGCGATATAAAGCCGTTTCTACGCTACATACAACTCGGCCTATGATATTTATAATAATTGCAGCACGCGATATCCGTTGCAGTCCCGGCGTTATCGAACCCTCTCTCTTGCGCGCGCGCTCACTTTTTTCACCTTCTTTTTTTCCGCATCATAGCCGCGCACAGCCGGAGCAACTCTCTTACGTCACGTTATCTGTTATCGTTAATAAATTTTCCCTTGCACCTCGCCTTCCTTTTTCCTCGCGTCTACATCCGGTGCACCGACGAGAAGGCGATCTCACTCGATGAAAAAGGGACGAACAAACTACCAACGCGAACTGGGATGAGTTACCCGTAAACCTGCCTCTCAGATATCTTCCAAGCCGATTTTTCCGCTGCTTTAATTGTAAACGCCATTTTTTATTGCTCTTCGCTAATATTGCACGATACGTATCGCCCAGCTGATTTATGGTGGACTTAGGATTATTACCAGTGTTTCTCAAACTTTTTCCCTTTCCGCGGTATTTTTCATTTTTTCACTCTTTTGCGATATATAAAGATTTACGAATAAAATGTTTCAAACGAGAAGAACTTGAATTCCAGATTGTGTTAACTTGAAAATTTTCAAACTGACGTCTAGCTTTATTATATTCTTTTGCAATTGTCTTTTTATAGTACAGCTCATGCCATAAGAGATTTAACAGACCGCGCATACTTTCTTTTTCTCTCATTTTTCTAAAAACAGACGGAGATTTTGTAATAGAGACGAACTTAAGAATTCGATTTAAATTTTAGATGTGTTTTTACTGGATCTACTTTATATGCGAGAATTAGATTCGTTCTCGCGATACGATGTGATGCCCTTTCGGGTACGTATCCCGATCGAAGATGCGCTTAATTTAATTCTAACGTCTCCCAAATTACCGTGAACCGTAATTGAGGTCTTGAATTAGTGATGATAGGAGAGTAATAATGAATGAGAATACCGAGTCTGTGCGGCGCGGCTATACTGGCGACCGGACGGTCTGTATGAACGTCACGGGAGAATACTCGCCTCGACAATACGATGTCGACCGAGGTAGCTGCATTTACGAATATCTAATTACGGGGAACGGTCCGTCTCACTCGAGGGAGGCAACTTCGCGGTCCTCGGTGCCCGGCTCATAATGGAATTGTTAGCCGCGGCCCGGCCGGCAGGTGTAATGACGAGGATACACGGAATTCCGGTGCGCTTGCGAATCGTGTCGCACGGCGCGTGAATACGCCCCGCGTACGTCGGGGATCCCAACGGCCCTCGAATTTCACTCGTTGTATACGTACAAGGCCCCCCGACATCTCGTCAGATTTAAATGTTGATGCAATGTCCTCTGAGTGTCCCACAAACATACATATCTCGCCCGGAACAATCCGGGTATATCGCCCAGGAGATCTGGGGGCTCGAGGGACACGCATTACGCGCGGCGTATTTTATGCATATAAATAAGATTTGCCCGCACGTCGAGTTGTATAACAGCGGATTAAACCTGGTCAAAGAAAAATCGTGTTTCCGCCGCTTGAATTATCAGTCTTCACAATCGTCGCGATCTCGCGCGAGCGCGCGCGCGGACCTCGAGATTTGCCGTGAGAACACGTAAATGCGGCAGACGTTTCTCACTTTGGGGATCACGGACGTGCCCGGGGTCTAAAGTCAGCCGCGTCAGTCCTCGTGAGTTCGGATTTCTTTATGCGAGCGACGAGACGACTTCGCTCCGAAATGACTCGCGCGTGGATTTTAAGCCTGGCTCTCTGATGAACGCACGTACGCATCGCGTTCTGAAATCGTCGCGTTTCTCTCTCTCTCTCGGATACGCGAAGGAGAACTTTCTGCGAAATCTCTCCGCTAGATCGCTCATTTTTAATCTTCAATCTCTGTTAGATGAAAATTAAATCTACACTCATCCCTCGATTTACGCGGTAAATAATCCTTCCGTTTACTGTTTACGCAATACTTTTTGTATGCAATCTCATTTTAGTTGCGTTTAAAAAATATATCTGTCTGTGATATTTATTCAAATTATTATATATCAGTGAGCCACACACACACACACAAAATTATTTAATTGTGCTTATTATGTTATTCTGATCTTTTTCGGTTGACTTGTGGAGAGCACGTTAAGCTTATCCGCGCAACAATTTTACTTCTCTGCACCTCGTGCAAATAAAGAAAATTAAATGTGAAATAAATATTTCTACAACATACACGGAATTTTCTCTTACGTATTTTTTTTCTTGGACTGACAGATTCCATTTACGCGATTCTCAGCCGCGTAACAAAAAACCATAAATGGAACGAATACTCCGCGTAAATCGAGGGGCAAGTGTACATCGAGTTGAAAGAAAAAAAAAGGGAGACACGCGTCGCGCTCAATAATATGGTTTTTGTTTTCATGGCTCAGGGAGACGCCGAGTAATTTAACGCGGAAAAAGTCTCGCGCGCGCACGTCGGCGTCCGCCGCCGTGAAAAGTCGCTCGCGTTCTCTCGCGTGCCGCGCTTAATGGACGTCGCAATTTCGCCGGAATTCAATTAGAGGAACGACCACCGGCGTCTTTGCGAGTTAGCGCGCTCGAGTCTCGGGGCGGAAACGGAGAATTCGGACGACGAATATAACTGCTTTGCGCGCCGTTCCCCGATAATTCGACGAACAAATAACAGTAGGGAGAAAGGGATGGGGAGGGGAGAGTGCGAGTTTACGTCCCGCTACGCGCGATTATCCGTAACCTGCATTTATGATCCTCTCTCACGCTCGTTGTCGAACTACCGCTTCAGCGAAATCATAAATTAACCTACTCGCTGAATTCTGCGCGAGCGAGTGAATTATACGCTCCGAGTGTCACTAATGAATTAATTACTGCGTAAATTAATTAAAGGTGGTATCGAGGTGATGGGATATCGACGCGATTAGCCGTTACCGCTATATGTTCGGCCGTAACAATTTTCTATATCAACTTTGTAATTGTCCTTTCTCCCTCGATGTCTCGTTAAAACGCAGATCACCGCTAGTTCGTACGCGCTGATAATAATATTTCACATAATCGTATTAATTGTTTCTTCAGTTTTTTGCCTCGCTTTATTCTCATGCAAATACTTGCCGCGATTCAACGGAGTCATAAAATATCTATGTAACTCGAGTTGTAACTTGGACCACTTCCGTTTTGTCTTGGCCGCAGATACTTTCCGGCCAACGCTGCAACGTGGAGGACGGCGCACGTGTGACGCGTCCCGGACCATTATCTTCCCCTTTCTTCTTATCCTTTCTACACGATGTTGTCGGTAGGCGGTCTCGATGACAAGATCTAGAAATGTAGATATATATCCAAGCGCGTCATGTCTACGCACTCCTAGTAAATAATTCATCGACATTTCGCAGAGCGAGACCGCCCCCGGCGACGTCACGCGGATGTATTTACTCGTACTGAAGTCCACGGGGAGTTTGTGTACAGGGTGGTCATTTGAAAGGCGTGATATTTATCCTATCTGTTTTAATCATTTAATTCGAGACTGTACTAATAATTAACCCTTAAATAATCGTAATTAAGCATATTTTTGGTTCAAATTGTGATATCATAATGACCACAATTTAAATAAATAAATAAATAAATAAACTTTATTAACGGGTAATAAACCCTTTAGCGTACAAGAACAATAAAATTTCACAATATAGTATGAAGAGCATTTAAGTTACGAGAGTAGACGAGAAAGATTTCGTTTAAAAGTTGATGCCGAGTCACCAAAAAAATCAACCTTATTGGAGAAATTACTTGCAGATGTTATCTATTTACACAAGAATTTGCGCTATACAAAGTACTGTGATACCCGATGTGGAAGATGGAGTATACTGTCTTCTCTAGTCGGAATGTTAAAACAGATATGTTCCAACAAATCCGGACAATCAAAGTGGTTGAGAAGCTAAAAAACAAATGTAAGGTCAAAGGATTTTACTCTATTTAATATAGCGCAGTAATCATGACAAGTAATTGACATGGGATTTTCCAGCCGATAAGCAGCCATACGCAGGAATTTGTGCTGCACACGTTCAATCAATATCTGATGGCATTTGAAATACGGAGACCAAACTATGGAACAGTACTCCAACTTAGGGCGAACTAACGTACAGTATAATAATTTTAAAGTGGTTATATTCTTGAAAAATCTACCCCATCGGAGGATGAATCCAAGCGTTCTATAAGCAGATGAAACTATTGATTGTATATGTGTATTAAATGATAAGTCCGCACTGAATAAAAAAATTGGTATGATATGATCTTTACTTTACATTGCATGAAACAATATCGTAAAAAGATATCTCTGCTATATTTATTTATTAAAATGTATGATAATTAATAAGACAACTTTTATCGTAGAAAAGGTTTTCCGATATGAACTGGTTACAACAAAAGTCGAGGGTAACAGAGAGGAATAGAAACAAATTAGAGATTATATATTTCCCTTTATTGAAAGCTCGCTTTTATATTTATCACGATTTGGAACTGCAAATTCTCGGTTCGTTAAATTCCTTTCAGAATTTTTTCGAGAATTGTTATACATTTCCTATAACAATGCATTTCTTGGCACCAACCGATGTATGCGTCAATATATACGTTCGCATTCTTCCGCACTGATATTAAACCATTTGATCGGTACACCCGTTACAATCGGGATTTCCTCGTATCGTTTTTTTTTTCGACCGGATCGCCGATGCAGCATGCGATCTGTAGATAATAGATCGCAGCCCCAAAGGGGAAGAGAGAGTGCTCGTTCTTCAGCGGCGGATTCTCGCGGAGACAACGAGGAGAGCCGTTTCGTTGTCCAGTCACGTCGTGGACACTGGGACTCGTATTGGGATGTAAGGCAAGAAAAAAGTATCACGAGCTATTTCACACGTGAAAAAAAAGTCGGAAGGCCGATACGCGACGCGCATAGGCGTCGAGCTCAAAAATTGAGAATTAATCCTTTGTTCCTCGGGATGTTCATGACGATCACATCACGGTCATTTTCGGCTTTTAGCGTCGCGGCCACCCATACAACGGACAAGAATAGCGAATTTGAGACCGGGAGAAAATTAGTTCCTGGCATTGTCGAGAAATTCGACCTTAGTCGTTGTAATGGCGCATCAAATAGCGCGCGTTGAAAAATTTAGTCAATAGCGTGCAAGAGAATCTACGCTTTGAACAGGTCTCTATTTTAAAAATCGCTCGCGAAATAATGCGGCATGTGAAATTTCCCGATATACGCCGTTATCATATTTATTATCCCATGTAAATCCCCGGATTCGCATTATAATATGTAAATTTCTCTTCCGCGCAATACTTTTCTTTAGCAAGTCCGCTTGGTAGATGCAGATGCAGTTTGCGGAAACTTCCGCGACAGCTTCGTCGCCCGAAAGTTTCCTCGATTTTCCACTCGACGACCTTCGGCCTGACAAAAACTCGCACCGCCTATGCACAATCCGGCGACGGATCGATGCTTCGGAGAAAAGTCATTTTCCGGCGGCACGCGTCTCTGAATTAAATCGAGAAATATCCGGAAGAGTACTATATTGTAACTGAAGCTCAGCGTGATTGAAGCGTATATAAAGAAGTTGCGTAAATATAATAGCGTTTCGAGAAAAGTACTTAGAAATAAATTTAAAAAACATCGACATTTCGTAAAAAAAAGTATTATATATACATGTATGAAGAATACGTAGAAAAATAGGTATGTATAGAAAACAAAACATTTCTAAAATGTTGATTTGAAATAAAAATGGAAGAATAGAAGAAAATAAGAAATAAAATCGTTAACCAATTAATATATCAGAATAATCTCAAATACAATTTTATGTATTACATAATTATATATATATATATAATTTTATATTTTTATATTTTATGTATTACATAATTATATTTTTTTTTTTTTTTTTTTTTTTTTTTTTGGCGGATATTTCTCGATTTAATTCAGAGACGCGTGCCGCCGGAAAATGA
>NW_020221333.1:0-1688 GCF_003070985.1 Temnothorax curvispinosus
CTTGGAGCAAAAATTAAAATGCGTTTTGTTCCGAAAAATACAAGTACGAGGACAATATTTAAGATCCCTGGTTTTTACCCCTCCATATACAGATCAATACATATCAACATCGGAAATGTCGTCGTTTGCATACAAATATTATACGTGGCTAAAGATGTGCATGACAATCATCAAGAAAAAGAAGGAAAATAAGCGAAAAAAAATACTTGCAATACTTGCGATTCACGAATTACAAAAACAAACAGAAAAACGCTTTTATCATCAAAAGCGCTTTTGGGTTGAGCCAATATTTCAAGAACGCCACACTCATGGATTTTATAATGCACTTTTTCCGGTTGTATCATTACACGAAAGTCGATTCAGAAACTACTTTCGCATGACGGCAACGCAATTCGAAGAACTATTACTTTTAGTTGCTCCTCTAATCACCAAACAAACAGTGATTCGAGAGCCAATTTCTGCTGAAGAACGACTATCATTGACAATAAGGTTAGCCTAAAACAATGTAACAAAAACAATGTAACAAAAATTTTGATATACCTATAATGAATATTAATAATATTAATAACAGTGTGATAAATGGACCAACGCGCAACGGTACGAGCTCAATAAAAAGATGTTATTTTAATAAATTAATTTATTTACACGTAACTGAATAATAAATGTTCAAATAAATATAAAAACGGCAAATGAGTAAATTTTTAATTTACTTGTTCAAAATGCACAGATATTACACAAAGATTTCTAAAATATTTGTTGTAAAATTTCAAGAAAAATTTTCGATGTATTGCTAAAAATGTTTCATGGAGAATTTTTGAAATATTTCCAATCATTTTATGAAAGATTTCATAATTGATAAAAAAATTTTGTAAAATATTTGTCATATATATTGCAGAAATATTTTTTAAAAAATTTTTCATACATTTTCAAAAATATTTCATAAAACATATTTAAAATATTTTTAAATCTTTCATGAAATATTCCACATCAGTCTAATAAAAATATTTCTTACAAAAGAAACAGCTAATTATTAAATGCATTCCACATATTTATTTGCTAAAACTCGTTTATTTCACGCGACGAAAACACACCTATAGGCTTTCTCCTGCCGGCAACCAACATTCTTAATAAATATTTACAATTTATATTGAACAGATTCTTGGCATCTGGTGATTCCATGACTTCTATGTCTTACCAATATCTTATTGGTTTGACAACTGTGAGTAACATTATTTACGAAACATGTAATGCTATATGGAGTAGCCTTCAAAAGAAAGTACTTCCTTCTTTTTTAACAAAGGAAAATTGGTTGGACATTGCACATGATTTTGAAGATTTATGGAATTTCAAACATTGTGTCGGAGCAATTGACGGAAAACATATCTTGATACAAGTATGAGTAGCGAGTAAACAGGAGCCTTAATTTTGAATATTTATTAAATTGAAATGTATAAACCTAGAACAAATCTAAATTTTCGAGATTAATATATACAAACATCATAAAAATGAATCCATTATAAAACTGAAACATTATAAAACTAAAGCCATTAATTTCTTCAGTGTCCTGACAATGCGGGTTCATCGTATTTCAATTATAAAAATTGTCACAGCATTGTATTGCTTGGAATATGCAATGCAAAATATATTTTTACATTCGTGGACATTGGAGCTTATGGTCGACGCAGTGA
>NW_020221334.1:0-1264 GCF_003070985.1 Temnothorax curvispinosus
AGAAATTAATATAATCAATGTGTTTTTTATTATGTGGACAGATAGCCTCTCGAATGTGAACAGATAGCCTTGCATATGGGGCTATCTGTCTACGCTTGACTTGTCCACTTAAAAAATTCGCCTCTTTAAAATGTTAAAGGATCAATGATTCTACTTATGTTTTTTTTAATAGCAAGGTTGAAAGATTATACCATTAAAATTTTAGCCAAATATCTTTATTAGTTTTTTAGTAAACTTGAAAAAAACGTGGACACATATATAGCCCCGGTCTCCCCTAATAAGCGATAATGAAATGTAATGAATATAAAGTGTTACTATTACGACGCTGTGGCAATCGTTTTGTAAGCAAATAAAGCCTTCTCTTTGTCTTTTATGATCTTCATTAAGGCGATATTTGCTTTAAAGAGTTACATTTGTTTTATAGACAGGGATAAATTTTACACGAAGTAGATCAACGCGAATGACCAAATCAACTTTCAGCCGAAGATTCTTTAAATAATCAATGGGCTCCAAGTAGAAATTGTGTACCAGAGGAGCTATCATTGCCTTTAATTCCAGCATAGCAAATCGTTGGCCTATAATTTGGTACGTATTGTAATCTGTTTATATAACACTGCATTGTATATTAAGGTATAACAGATGCAGCTTACCGATGCAGTTACGTGGTCCAGCACTGAATGGTAAATACGAATAAGGATGACGATTTCGGATTCTTTCTGGCAAGAATCTATCGGGATCAAATACTTCTGGATTTGGCCAAAAATTCGGATCTCTGTGGACTGCGTAAATATAAATATTCACCATTGTTCCAGCAGGTACCAAATATGACTCTAAAAAGTATATTATACAATAAGATTTACAAATAATCATTGAAAACTATATTAAATTTTTAAAATTGAATATACATCTAATATACAACATAGAAATAGATGCCTATTAAAGATTTAAATTTTATTAAGAAATTGTTAGTTTAATACCATTTTCTGAAAATATTGTTTGTTGCATTAGATATAGCTATGTATATAAAATTTAGAAATATTACAGAAGCAAACTTATCAATATAAATATTAAAATATTAAAATGTTAAAAATATATAAGAATATTGTATTTTTTACATACGTGGTATGTCTAGAAAGTAATGAGACTGATTTTTTTTTTCCTTACAACTGGTAACATTGTAAAAATGAGATTGTAATAGACCTACATTCAGACTCTACCACACACACACACACACACACACACACACACACACACACACACACAC
>NW_020221335.1:0-1255 GCF_003070985.1 Temnothorax curvispinosus
GTACTTAACACTGTAGAATGTAGAAATCCTGAAAAAGGGGAGTGCAAGGAAGATTCGTCGATAAGACTTGCCCTCGTTGCATTTGTATACATATTTTTTTATTAGTTATTCTTACACGGTTTTTTTATGAGCGGATATATATTTACACATCAAGATACCGAGTCGAAACCGAGTCATCTTGGTATTGTATTAATAATGAAAGACAAACGCAGTAAGATAAAAACAAACGAACAAATGATACAAAAGATGATGCTTCAGTATCGTATCAGTATATATATATGGTATATGTATTATATATACTAATGTCATTATAATCATTTTATTATTTAGCAATTCTCTCGTTCGCTATAGTTAAGTCTGGGCAGAAATTGACGAACTCGCACTTACATGTTTATAACAAGACATCCGCAATTGAACGCCAGATTCACAAATCCACTCTCTCTCTCTCTATGAACCCTCGCTCCCACATTTTTATCGGAATCGTAAAAATAAAAAAATAAAATAAAATAAAATTTACTAGCGCGTCTAAACACAAACGCGTAACTCTATGATTGTCCTACTAGGATGATCTATCGAGACTCGGCCATCGCAACAGTGGCTTTTCGCGATAAACACCCCGCAGGGTCTTCTTACAAAATTATTTGGTCTATCTTGCAGTGTATCTAAAGCTTGAACTATCTTGCACCTCTGGTGGTGTCACTTCGTTCCGACGTAAAAAGAGCATGTCGATATTTCTACATCACAATAAACCTGTAATACTAATGTGCAGGTTTCATTCTTCCTTTGGCATTTCGCAGCCATGGTCTGAGAGACTTCAATGCTTCACTCAGATCACTTTCTTCAAATTTTAACAACAATGTACCTAAAAAAATAAACGTATGGATTAAAAAATATCAACATTTGCTAAAAAAAAAGAACTAGCTGGATTGAAAAGCGCATTTTATATATACATATATGCACATGCGCACATACATTTCACGGAACTCAACTACTCATTCAGACATTATACCTTGTACCAATTCCCATAATTTTGTGGATTTGAAAGCCAATTTAGTTCCATTATACTACGCTACGCGTTCCCGCACGCATATCATCGCGACACCGCGACGTCCGCGAGCATCCAGGCCTTATACCGCGTCCGCCTATATGTAATACGGCTATGTAATATACCGAGCCCGTGTAATACGTCTATGTAACGATACCGCGTTCGTTATTAAATACCGCGCCGTTATCAAGTGCAAAGGCACTACCTGTA
>NW_020221335.1:1265-2796 GCF_003070985.1 Temnothorax curvispinosus
TATCAAGTGCAAAGGCACTACCTGTAAATATACCGCGTCCGCCTATAGGTAATACGTCTATGTAATATACCGAGCCCGTCGAGTAACGATACCGCGTTCGTCATCAAGTGCCCCCGCACTACCTCTTCGTTGTATATACCGCGTTCTGTCCGTCCCTGCGCACATACCGCGCTAACATCCCGCTTCGGGTATACCGAGCCCGCCGAATAACGTGCTACCGCATCCGTTATCGAGTGCATCTGCACTGCCCCTTTCGTTGTATATATCGCGTCATTTCGTGTATATAATTTAAACTGTGAATAAACTACTGCATGTCTCACTAAATTGATTATTGTCTCTGGGCCTGTCATCGGACTCCTGATCCTGCATACCAGTCCGCGTTCGATAAAGTCAGGCCGTTACAATATATATATATATATATATATATATATATATATATATATATACACTGGGCAACAAAATTATCGCAACAAAAATTTTCGTCAAAAATTTGCCCAACTTCAAATAAGCACAACTCCGCGAAAAATTGTCATATCTGAAAGTTTTTTTTTTCATTTTAAAGGGTGAAGTCTGTACTTTAAGGAACCATTGTTCGATTTTAGCCTCTCCCCCTCCCGCCGTTCTTCCAATAATAAGGACGTGTTTTTTCTCCGAAAAATTGCATACTTTGACACATTCTACGGAGTAGAATGAATTTTTTTCGTAACTATCATAGCAACCATCGTAAAATATAGACTTTTCCCTGCAAATTAAAAAAAAAATAAGTCCGTACGATTTTTTTTCGCCGAGTTATGGCTTATCAAAGTTACCTATGCATTTTTGTGCATTCAATCACCGCCAATATTAGCATTACCCGATGGACACTACGGGGAGGTTGCTGGTCGGATTTTGCCCATCGTGTGTGTGCGTGCGTGCGTGCGTCGTGTTAGCAGAGATTTGCACAAACTAATTTTTATTCAAACGAGGTATTGTTACGATTTTGTCTTTTGTTTTCCGAATAAACAATACAATACAGTACAATTTTCGTTACCGATCTTCTGGAAACCGGTTTTTCTAATTTCTTCAATTTTTCGGGAAATAATTGATGGAACCTCAAAGAATTATATATGAAACAGGGTCAGAATTTCCCGGGGAGTGCTATAAACTGTATATTTTTTTTTACCGATTTTTATTGGAACCGGTATCCAAAATTTTTCCAATTATTCGGGAAATAATTGACCGAATCTTAATAATTGTATATAAAACAGGGGTAGAATTTCCTAATAAAGGGGTTACCAATTTCTGTCTAAAAAAAATCTACGTAATTGTTCTGATTTCTGCAAATTTTGAGATTTTGAGCTAAATTTTTTTTTATGGATAGAATATTATTATATTGAATTTAGCGAGAATCGGTAAAAGGGTTGCCGATTTTTGCTTAAAAATTGTGTAAGTTATATATCGGGATTTAATAACGGATACTGATATTTCTAAATTTTATATTAAATATTGAGAATTGAGAATTGAGAATTGAGAATTGAGAATTGAGAATTGA
>NW_020221335.1:2806-23256 GCF_003070985.1 Temnothorax curvispinosus
ATTGAGAATTGAGAATTGAGAATTGAGAATTGAGAATTGAGAATTGAGAATTGAGAATTGTTTACCCAGGCGTTTTTTCGGGAATTTTGAGATTGCTCGCTCGCGATGTACACAGAACCTCGATTTTTCAATTAAAAAACCAAGGAATAAAATCGGTAATCGGTAAATCGATAATCGGTAAGTGAAATATCGAGGTTCTGTATACATCGCGAACGAGCAATCTCAAAATTCCCGAAAACACGCCCGGGTAAACCAAGGGATGGTGTCGCTAATCGGTAAGTAAAATATTGGAAAAGCGGAATTGACTCAATAGTGTGAAACTCGAGTAGAAAAAGACCGGTTACGACATGTTTAATCCACGAAAACATTTATGCGGTCCGATTTGAAATTAGAGGCATTTAGTTATAATTTAAATTACGAATATCAATTTCATCCGAGTGTAATAATTGGGAAAATGGATGTAATATGTGATCATTGTCAAGTAAAAAAGTTTAAAACTTAAGCACCTAGAATGTGTTATTCATGCAGGAAAGTTAAACTACCGTCTTTAAATCAACCGACACACTCCTTATGTTTGTCCACAATAAGGATATTGAAACACAAATGAAGTCGTTTCAAGAAAAACGACTCCCGGGCGAAGCCCGGGTAACCAGCTAGTATATATATATATATATATATATATTGAAACATATTTTTGTGAATAACCAATGTTTAATCGATTTTATTTGCATTCTAGGATTTTCTTCGAAGTAGCAAAGCTGCCCCTAAAAGAGACTTTAGACATATAAATAGAAAGAGTACTAAAATAACCCAGGTAGCACAACGTCGTCAATTAGACGTCTTTTTTACGTACGCATTCGCCAGAACGTACGTCAAACTGACGGTCAGTATGACGTCTAAATGACCCTATATTGACGGCCATTTGTCACAGCATAAGTGACGTCATCGGATGACGTCAAATTTACATCAGTATATGACGTAAGTTTATAATAATTTTAAAAATGCTCTAAAAATGACATAAATATGAGTCATTTAAAGGTATGTATATGCCGTTATGCTTTTGTGAATTAAGAATTTTAGAAAAACAAAAAAAAGAAAATACATTTATTATGTATATGTCGTGTGTGCATACAGCCGCGCGGTCACCCATCCAAGTCAGTACCGCACTTAACCTTGCTTGACATCGATGATCGAACGGACTTTTTAACGAGGATAATTTATTAACTCATATATACCGGGTGTCTCAGACCACCCGTATCACCCGATTTATTCGTAAACGCAACATTTTAGAGAAAAATGTTTTAGACCAAAGTTGTATGGTTTCAAGGAGTACATAAGATGGTGTCATTAGTTTCACCTTAAATAGTTGCTTGAAGGTCACGTAAAGGTCACCTTCAATTTTTTAAATAGAATCACCTACTTTTTATTGCATATTCTTGTAGCTTATCTCGAGGGCTTTCCAAAACACTATAAGAAAGTATTTTTTCATTAAGAACTTTTGGATGTATAAGGCTTGAAAGTTCTAGTATATTAACAAATGAATTTTGAATTTTCAAAAGACATGGTGTTTTTAAGAAAAAGTATGCAGATGCGTGTTGCAAATTACATATTTTTCCTTAAAGGAACTATGCTTTTTTTATACCACGTGATTCGTCTCATTATTCTGTGCATAAAAGTATTAAGGTAACATACCGAAAACTTGATGTTTTACAAAATATTTTGTATTTTATGTCAAAATACTAGAACTTTCAAGCCTTATAATTCCAAAAGTTCTTAATGAAAAAATACTTTTTTATAGTGTTTTGGAAAGCCCTCGAGATGAGCTACAAAAATATGCAATAAAAAGTAGGTGATTCTATTTAAAAAATCAAAGGTGACTTTTACGTGACCTTCAAGCAACTATTTAAGGTGAAACTAATGACATCATCTTATGTACCCCTTGAAACCATACAACTTTGGTCTGGAACATTTTTCTCTAAAATGTTGCGTTTACGAATAAATCGGGTGATACGGGTGGTCTGAGACACCCTATATATACATTATATTACTATATACATTGTAGTTCCTGCCTATTTAGCTTAACCTACTTTTTCAATTAAGTACAAGTTTATCTTATGTCCATCTCCGGTACTATATACTTTATTCTCATTGCATTATATACCTATCCTTTGTAATATATTTTGTAGGAAAAACATTGAAAAAACCTACTTATCAGATGAACAATAAGGGCAATACAAAATTTGCAACACTTTTGATTCAAGATCTTAAGTTACTTACTTAATCTATATTGCTTTTTTAAATATGTCTAATTTTTGGTAAGGCACTTCATATTTAAAGTGTTTTGGCATGTTATCAGCTCTAATCTGAGTTATATCTTTGGTTAGTTTATTATGTTCTAATTGTTTATAGAATATAGAATCTTTCCGCAATACTATAAATATAATCTCTTATATATGGTATTTCTGCTTGCTTATGTAGATCTACTATTTTACAATATCTACCTTCATTTAGAATCAGTCTTAGGCACTTATTTTGGAATCTTTGTATAGGTAACAAATTCGTTTTAGCTGTTCGCACCATGCTGCCGCCGCATATGTGACTATCGGTCTTAATATCATCTTATATATTATCGCCTCGTTATGCTTGCTAACTGCAGAGCCTCTTACTAACAATGGATAAAGTTGTCGCATTACAAAGTATGTTTTTCTTAAAACTATATCAATATGTCTTTTATATGTCAACTTATGATCTAAATTTACCCCTAAGTATTTTACAATACTTTTACAATTTATTGCCTGGTTGTATACTTTTATTGGTTGTATTATACGTGAATCCTTGATTTTTCTCGTAAAGACTATTACTTCTGTTTTCGCTGCGTTTAGTGTTATTTTCCATTTATCATAATATTTCTGTAACATGTCTATGTGTATCTGTATCTGTTTGGCCGCAACTATAGCGCTAAAGGAGTGTGCGTACGAGGCCGTATCATCCGCAAACATCGCTAAATTGGTTTTCTCAAATCTATCTATATCATTTAAATATATCGTAAACAAAAGTAGTCCAAGTACCGACCCTTGTGGTACACCTGCTCTAACATCCCTTTCTGTGGAGAAAGTATTATTTATTCTTACTTGCAGCTTTCTGTTTCTTAGATACGAGCATGGTGGAATAAGTAAGAGGTGTGCTCGACAAGCAGACCAAATTTCGACCCGTTCTGCGCACATATGGCGGTGGAACAAGTGGCCTGCCATATTGGACAAGGAGCAATAAATACAAGTTAATCTGTGATTGAGTGTGTTTTCCAGAAATGGTAGCATGTAGTGTTAGAAATTGTAAAAATCGCAGTGAAAATGTCAAAGAAAAAAAAAATTAAATTTTATTCTTTTCCAAAAAAGCCTGAATTTGCGGCAAAATGGATGAATGCCTGTGGCAAGAAGGTTAACCTCAAAACTGGTAAATACATACATTTATTTTATTGTACGTAAAAATTGTAATAGATAACACATTTCTTAATGTTAAAAATGTTACAGCACGCATATGTTCCATTCATTTTCTACCATCATGTTATAAAAAAAAAACCCGAACATTATGGAGATTATTCTCCAACGACAGTAGAAGTCTTTTGCCTGATGCTGTTCCGACAGAGAATCTGTTGAATGATCAACAAATTTTAAGAGAAATAAATAATGATCCTTCAATTCATGTTAATATTAATAAGAACTCAAGGTATACAATTTGTGCTTATGTAAATGTGTTTGTGTTATTGCTAATTATCAACATATTAATTTTGAAATATTTACCCATTTTTAGACTTATGCCAGTGGCTGAATATTCTAGTTCAATTAAAGTTGATGGAGTCGACTCAACTATCCATAAAGAAAATAATGATACTAGCACAAATAACTATAAATTAATAACTTTAAGTAAAAATGTAGAAAATGCAGTTCCATTAAAAATTACAGAAGATGCATCGATACCAACAATAAATGAAAAATTAAGTGCGAATATTATAGAAAATGATAAGTATGTGTTTTTAATATCTCACAATATTATTTTATTTTTTTTAAGAATATTATATATTTAATTACTTATGTATTTATAGTTCTTTTGATCAGCAAACATCTGTTTTTGATCAAACAAGTTGTGCAAGTTGTACATCGCAAAATGTTTATGAGGTTGGAATACAATGCTCGTTGACAATTTTAAATAAAGCCACCGGTGATTCATGTGCAAAAAATGTAAATAATGAAAGTGCAGCACCATCTCTACAACAAGGGACTACTTCTGAAAATAAAATTGGGTAAATGTTATACATTATTATTATTTTATAAAAATATAATATTTGTATTATATTTATTTTGAATAAACTTGAAATTATTTAACTTTTTTAATAACTTATAATTAACATTTGTTTTCATTTACCTTATTTTTAACTGTACCAATATACTGTAATTTATATACTTTTTATTTTTGTAGATCTGAAAATGTAATATTGCAATTAAAGAAGGCATTGGCAAGTGAAAGAGAACAAAATAAATTTATTCAGAAAACAAATAAATTACTTAAAAAACATATAAAGCGACTGCAAAGAGAGAAAACAGTTACTGTTGAGAAGAAAGTTTATGAAATATTACGAAACGTATTTACACCACAACAAATATACAAGATTATAAATCCGCAGAAAAAAATAGTGAAATGGGGAATAGAAGACATCGCTTCAGCCATTGCATTGAGAAGTGTGAGCCCGAAAGCTTATAGATATCTTAAAAAAAATAACTATCCTCTACCCGGGTTATCTACGCTTCGTAATTGGGCATCTCGTTTAGATTTGGCCGAAGGTGTTTTAATAGAAATTTTGGCTCTCATGAAACGCAAAGCAGATTTCCTTTTAGATTTTGAAAAAATTGTTGTTGTCTGTTTTGATGAAATATATATATCACACAAAGTTGAGATTGACAGAAAAACTGAGCAAGCAATTGGTCCTCACAAAACATGTCAAATTGGCATTGCTTGTGGCTTATTTAGTAAGTGGAAGCAGCCAATTTATTACAGTTACGATCAAGCTCTCAATTCGTCTATCATTAATGAAGTCATTACAAAATTATACGATGCGGGTTATACTGTAGTCGCAGTAACCACGGATCTAGGCCCATCTAACAGCAAAACTTGGAAAGATATGAATGTCGGAATCGATAAAGAACAAAAATGTAATTTTACACATCCAAGTAACGATAATCTTAAAGTATTTGTTTTTGCTGATGGACCTCATTTGCTCAAACTTATTAGAAATCATTACTTTGACAGAGGATTTTTGATAAACGATAAACATATCAGCAAAACATGTATAGAAAGAATGCTGTCAATAAATTGCAAGGATTTAAAAGTTATGTTTAAAGTAACTGAAGCTGATCTTAATGTTGCTGGTCAAGCAAGACAAAAAGTGTCAACGGCTGCAAAACTTTTTTCTCAAACAACAGCTCGAGCTATAGGATGGTGTGCAGAGCAAGGTTTTCTTTACAAAGAAGAAGCTTGGAAAGAAACTGCTGAACTTGTTCAACTTGTCAACGATTGGTTTGATTTATTCAATAGCAAAAGTACATATGAAAGAGATCCTAAGAAGAAACCTTATGGACTTAATTTAGACTATCAGAATAACTTATTGAATGCAATGACTAATTTCATGTATGAAATGAGAGTTGGTGGTCACAAGAATTTGTTACCTTTTCAAAAAGGTGTAATATTAAATAATACCTTTCTTCAAGAGTTCCTACCTTATCTTCAACAAAAATATAGAAGAAATGACTTCAATTTAACTTACATTTTGACAAACAGACTTACGCAAGATTGTTTAGAAAATTTATTTTCTTTTCTTCGGGCAATGGGAGCAGCAAATGATCAACCTTCTGCATTAAACCTTCGATACAGATTACGTTGGTATCTATTAGGCAAGCATGCATTTGACATGCTTTCTAATGCTGTAAATACTGAAGTTGATGGAGATGAAAGCAATTTGATTAATTTTAACGACACAGAAGATTCATTAATAGCAGCAGCTTTTGATGTAGGCCAAAAAGAGTATCCTAATCCAGCGGTTGATGAAGAATTAATTAATACATTTCAGAATGAAGAGTTTATAAATAATGATGTAAATGAGTTTCAGAGCGATATGGGTATGTAAGAACAGATGAATTGAAACTAATAATCTGCGATTACTAATGCGTATTAATAATATAATTATACAAATTTAGTGTTTTTTTTTCTAACAATGAGTTTTAAAATAGTTTACTTTATTCTGTAACTTAGTATATAGTAGTATATAGTATTGTATATAGTCAAAATGTTACTATAAAAAAAGAAAAAAAATACTTGAAAATATTTCAAATTTTTTTTATTTTTTTTGTGTATATTTGTAATTTTGGTACATTTCTTAAATAATAAACTTAGGTATTCAATTCTCATAATAAATAAAGGAAACATCCGTATCTTTTTGTGATCGCAATATGTAAGTATAAAACTTTATTACTAATTTCGTCATTTAAACGAAAGGAATTAATAAATAAATTAAAGAAATTTATTTATTTTTTTTTACCTTTAACCCATTCCTGAAATTTCTAATAAAAATATATAAATATCACAAAAAATATATATGACCATAAAAATGTTTATTTTTTAATATTTAATTTGAATGTTTTTTTCCCATTTTATTTCTACAATTTTTTGTGAATATATAAAACTTGAAATTCAACAAGGTGCACGCGATTTACAAACTTTATAAAATTATTTATTTATTATGAGAAACGTTTGATATATATTTCTTGACGTTAATATTTTTATGAGTATTGGAACGTTTTTTTTTTCAAGATGTTTTCGATACTCAAATATTTTTTAAATTTTAATATTATTGTTTTTCTGGTATTCTTTATTTTTAGATATTCCAGAAAATGAAGAAACCCTTATACAAGAGATTATTGAAACTAAAGGTTTAAAATATATTGCTGGTTACGTTGCTCGTAAATTTAAAATAAAATATCCTTTCTTAGATGATGAGACAAGAAGATTAGAACTCAATAATGACCATTTTGATTGGATTCAATTCCTTTCTAATGGTTATCTCACTTATCCTAGTGATGACTTAATTAATGTAGCGAACATTATGGAAAAACAGTTTGTTCTTTTTCATGGCGAGTTCGGCTTAAGTAAAGAAACATTTATATTTCAAAAAGTCACTAACTTAGTCAAACAACAAATAAATGATAGATTTATTGTACCTGAAGAAGTAATATTGTGCCTGGTTCGTACACGTACTTACATTAGATTAAGAGAAATTAACAAAAAAATGATCTCTGATATTAATAATAAACATAAGAAAAAGAAAGTCCTAAAATTTATACATTAATATTTTGTAACATTTTTTCTAATAAATTTTATAAAAAAACATTTAGTAAATTTACTTTTATTTATTTATCTATACTTTTTTTCAAAATGCCTAAATGGCTTCATAATGTACATTATTATTAACTAACAATTTGAATCATTTTTACTTAATAAACTGATAATGATATTTTTCAATTAAATTAATTTATTAATTATCCTTTCATCATTAAAATTAATTCCACGTTTGAAATACCGCGAACTTAGGAGCAAAATGTTGATTGGCTAATATACCAATATGGCTGGTCGTTTGTTCCACAACACTGATTCGCTAACCACATTAGCGTGCGCAAGAGCACACCTTGTTTCCTTCCACCATGGATACGAGTATATTAGTTTGATAATATAAATAGGATAATTATTTTTTATCATTTTATATAATAGACCATCCCACCACACTTTGTCGAACGCTTTTTCAATATCCAAAAGCATCATAACTGTAACATTTCCCTTATTATAATTAAGTCTTATATCATTAATTATTCTAACTACTTGTTGTACCGTATTGTGTTTCTTTCTGAATCCAAATTGTTCATCTATTATTATATTGTTTTGATCTTCATATTTCCTTATTCTGGTTGCAATTATCTTCTCTACTACCTTACTAACACTTGATAGAAGACTAATCGGTCTATAGCTAGATGGCTTGGTCGGATCCTTGCCTGGTTTTAGTATTGGAATTACAATGGCAGTCTTCCACTCATGTGGAAAATGCCCAATTTTGAAAATCGCGTTTGTAATGTACGTTAACTGAACTAAAGCTTTTTTGCTTAAATTTTTAAGAACTATATTTTGTATCCCATCCTTTCCAGGTGCTTTAAGTGCAGCTAGTTTTTGGATAATAGTACGGATTTCTTTCGGTGAAGTCAAAGCTCTTTTGTATTCATCCAATTTTACTTCACTATTATCTATAAATTCCTTAACTGTTCTGATAATTTCTTGTTGTTGTAGACTATTATTATTTAAATCAATATTATGTACGTACTCATACTGCGTCGCTATCATTTCTGCTTTATCTTTATCATCGAATGCCTCAGTACTATTATCCTCTAGCGTAGGTATTGGTTGATGTTTCTTTTTAAATATTTTAGTCATTTTCCAAAGCGATTTATCATTTACATTAATTTTTGATAGCTTTTATATCCATATGTTATTTTTAAATTTTAATATCTCATCCCTAATCGTTCGCGTTTGTTTCCTATAGTCATCTCGGTGAGCTGGATTCCTAGTTCTTTGCCAGAACTTTCTAGTTCTATTCCTTTGTTTAATTAACTTTAATATTTCCTCAGGCAATTCCTTCTCTTCCCTTTTTATTTTAGTTTTATTTATTGTTTCTTTAAGCGCCGTTTCTATATTGTAAACTAGTTTAGATACTTCTTGTTCTATGTTTTGTTCTGTATTTATTTTATTATTTATTGTTAATCTCTCATCTAATATATTTTTAAATTTTTCCCAATCTGCTTTTTTATATTTATATACTTCTTGCACAAATTCATTATTGCAATTTATTTGCCCTATTTCAAATAATACAGATCTATGGTCGGAATTCAGCTCATCGAGAACTACAGGCTCCGTAATATTATTAATATTTTTGTTGATTAATATGTCTATTGTTGTAGGCGTACCTCCATTCTCTGGATAGTGTGTTGGTTCATCTGGAAACACAATACTGCAGTTGTTCATTTGACAGTAATCATATAAAGTAAGCCCATTCCTATTATTTATGTGACAGTTCCAAGCTTTATGTCTAGAATTGAGATCTCTTGCAATTATTACCTTGTTAGCTACATTTAGTCATTCTTCAATATTCTTTTTGGTGTAGTGAATGGATGGTCTGTTATATGCCGCAACTACATGTACACCATTAGCAAGTTTAATACATACATTTTCTATTACGCTTGACTTAATTTTGACTACCTTATAATGGACATTTTTCTTTACTAATATCATAACTCCTCCTGCCGCGTTATGCCTATTATATCTTTCGCATGTATAGTTTCTTAACCTAAATTTATCATTAGCACTTAGTTTTGTTTTATTAATAAGTATGATATCTATTTTATTTCTGCTTAAAAATTCTATGAGTTCACATGTTTTATGCCTAACCCCGTTCGCGTTCCAAGTACAGATTTTTATTTTACGCATAACGATGATTCTAATGTCTGATAAAATTCAACCATTACCTGGAATTTTTCTATTTGACTGTTACATACTTCCATCCTTTCATTGATGGTTTTCATTGTTTTTAACATCATTTTAATATTAATATGCTCATTTAATTTTTTGAATTCTTCTATTAATCTTAAAAAATCATTAAAGTCATTATCTGTTTTGCTATCGTACCTAATTCTCCCTGTATCCCTTTGCATTACTTTTTATCTATAACTATCTACATTATTATTATCTTCTTTGCAGCTTTCCTTTTGTCGTGCCTCCGATGATGTCCTCAGATCCGGAAATTGCTTCCGGTCGTTTATGTCTGGATCCTTCTGTTGCTGTCTGCCCATATCCTTTTTGCTTCCTTTCGTTCTAGTCTGTTCCTTTTTAATCCAGTCTAGCCTCTTCTTATACACTTCGCAAATAGTTGCATTAGCAGGATGATTTTTGTTACAGTTTATACACTTTGCCGGTTCGCTTTTGGGTTTTATACAGTCTTTAGTTAAGTGTTCACCTGCACATTTCAGGCACGCTGGGTCCGCATAGCAATTTATTGTCGCATGTCCCCATTCCTGGCATCTGTGACATTGGGCTAATTTTCTTTTGTTAATGTAATACTCCCGATCCACCTTCGTGTAGCATAGGTACTGGACTTTTTGTTTAAGTGCACCCAGTTTTATTGTTTCCAATGAAACCATGTAGATTGGTTTCTTGGTTCCTTTTATTATACTAATATTGTATACTTTTAGACCTAGCTCTTCTATGCTTTCCTTGATTTCTTCTGATTTTGCATGTTCATGCAAGCCCTTGAGCACGAATGTTCTCCTTTTCTCGTCCTTGTCCGTGTATGTATGGAACTTAACCTCCCTGCTTTGCCAAACTTTTCTTAGTTCGTCATAGTCTTTTTTGTTGCTCACGAACACTTGTACGTGATTGTCTCGATACTTCATGTAGAACTTACTCTCCACTTTTTGCTTTATTAGTTCTACAAATCCTTTGTGATCCTTAACGCTGCCATGTACAACTAGCGGTGGCGGCTTCCTTGTCTTTACTTCTTGCACATTGTCTTCTTCACTACCTCTGCCATCCGTGTCCATATCCTCACTATCCTGGTCTTCATCCCTCTCGGCAAGCAATGAATATCTGTTTTTGGTATCTACTTTATATGCCATTTTCTTGGTTGTATTGTCCTCTGCTGTATCCCTTGTGTCGCTGTACTTTGTTTTTATCGCTCTGTCCAGCACTCTTGTATATTTAATTGAATTACTTTGCTGTTCGCTTGTTATGCCCTTTGCATTGAGGTTAGTTTCCTCTCTTTGACCATTTCTGGTGTCTTCTTTGTCTATTTTCTCCACGTCCTCTCCCCTCAACGTTATTTTTCCTTCTTCTTGCAGTATTCAGTAATTATGAATATGAATATTGCTACGCTCTCTTCAAGAATCTTTTTTACTATCTAATAACTCTCTATCCACGTGCGTATTCGCTCGCGTCTGGACGAGAACTGGACGAGAACTTCGAACGGACTAGTGGTGATCCTTTGACTCTGGCGCTTCCTTGTTGCTAATACTCTTATATAACATATCTTTATCGTGTTCAAAAATTGTTTAATGATAATAACCGGTAAATATTAAAAATAATAACATAATTACAATTAATGTACAATAATTATTAATATAAGATTCGTATATTTAACATAATATAATATTAATATAATAATGTTAAACAATATATGAGAACGCCTAAAGACTTTACCTGACAAAATAAAGAATTTTTTTAATGAATCGAATCAAAGTTAAAAAATAATTAGAAATTAAATTTAAAGAAACAAATCTAAAAAAAATCAATCTTTACTTTATGTATGTGCATATATGTTCACGGAGTAAGTTATAGTACTATATTTTCTATTATTCTTATAATATTTCTGCAATGTTGTTCTAATATTTCAACGAAATGTTGCAATTGTCTCTACAACATTGCAACTTGTAACGTTCCTGCATTCTCTTGCAAGCTTCATGCTATATGGGTCTGTTTTAATTAAGAAAAACTTAAAAAATAAAAATAAAATTGTGTACCAAATTTGGTCTTAAAATAACGTTTAATTCATGTCCTTTTCATGACGTCATACATTCGTCCACAAATAAGCCAAATACACGTCATATAAATGACATATGACGTCTTGGACGAAAAATGACCTTAAATTGACGTCAAAAAGATCATGTGCGCTACCTGGGAACTTGTAAGTAAAAAAAGTACTCCAAATTCAGTATATACCCTGGTAACCATTTCTTTGCAATTCTGCTGTAAAACTGCACGAAAAATCGTGCACTAACTTTCGGGCAGATCATGCGTTTTCTATTTTCAACTTTGACTATTTTTCTGTTGGCAGAAACTTGCTCTCGTCGTAGTGCAACAGAATTGTGGAAGATATGTGTATGCATTTACATATAGCAGAATAGTGCAAGAAATGCGGCAGATGCTTGCGCAAATCGCAGTGCAACATAATCGCGCCAGGTTTGTAGCAGCGCCTACTGCTACCCATAAGCACAAAATATTTTCAAAATATTTTTTAGGAAGATTAAAATAATTTACAAAAATATTTTTTATATTTATAGCACCGCAGTGGTTTTGGGTAAGCCTTGCTGGCGAAGATTGTCGCGAATGTCATGATTTTGCTTCGCGCTTCGCCGGAGGCCTGCTTATATTAGATCCCAACTGAAATTTACTTGCGAGTTAGTTTTACCATTATGCGCCGCCTAGCGGCATTGTTGCAAACTAGCACATACAGCAGAATTCAACAAGAATTACGGCAGATGCTTGCGTAAGAAGTAGAGCAGCAGAAATACAAATGATTTTGGCAGAAAGAGTGTGGATCTCGTATCCTCAACGTGACTGTTACCTTAATTCCATAAAAAGAAATAAATTAAACAAATATATATAGTCATACCTTAAAAAGTGATCACAAGAGTTACCTGACAGTCAAATTGATAAGATATATACGACACTATCTCTCCGCGTAATACAATAAGTATTACGCGGCATTTTTTACTACTTGTGACCACTGCATTTCACTCGACCAGCTATATGTACTGAGGAGGGTCCAAATCAAGGACCGCAACGTTTACTTTATTATATATATTTTATTCAATTTGTAATATTTTATTACTGTCGCCCGTCCATCGTCGCAAACGAGCTCTCATTTGCCTTGTTTTGTTTATTTATCGTTATTGAGAGCGTTATCTTTGTTATTTTGGCAGAATATACCGTACATCTGATTTATCAATCAAATATTTTTCGAAATTCGTAACGCCAAAATGGACCGTATAGCCTACATCTCACAGCACGAAGCTATAACAGTTTCACAATCTCCACTTAACTTACAGTAATTATTTCTATAAATATTTATAACATAAATTAAAAACAACTTTAATAATATTGATGATAATTATTTACACTTTAGTTTAAAATATTTATTATAATCTTTTAGATACTTTTATTTTTCGGACATTATAATATTTACAAAATATTTAACGTATATATTTTCAAAATATTTAAATCTTTTTTATAAATATTTTATAAATATTTTATAAATATTTTGTGTTGTCTGGGAGTTTAGCGCGCTCGGCTGTTCTTTTTCTGACGGGCAGATGCTTGCACGCTTTTTGACGTAGAACTACGTCTTTTTCGGGGGGTATGGGGGTATGACTGCAACGTTTTCTTGCAACGTTTTCATGCAACGTTTTCTTTTTCTCGAAAAGTATTAAAGAAAAATATACTTTATTATATAGTTTTTGAAAGCTCTTGATGTAAGCTAAATGTTTTCGTGGTTAATTTTTCGATATGGGTTTGTCCTCGAAAAGTATTAAAGGAAAATATATTTTATAATATAGTTTTTGAAAGCTCTCGATGTAAGCTAAATGTTTTTGCAAATGTTTTCGACAAATTAACGAAGTATCAGAAGAACATAACCGCTGAAAAAGTCGCACTATCCAAAATCTCAAAAATTATTTATTCTAATAGACGTAGTTCTACGTGTTAATTGCGGCACAGTTGTTACTGTGCTTGTTTGTTTTTTCGCATTTCTGTCACTCGGATCTATACGGCAAAAACAACAATTTAAGCGACATTATACACTTGTGAAATTTTGCTGCAAATATGTTTCAAGCGTCTAGCACACTCGACTGCTCTTTTTCTCACGGGCAGATGCTTGCACGTTCTTTTCACGTTTCTGCCGGTTGGATCTGTACTCAAAAGATACTTCCATATTGTTTTCATATTTCTGCTACATGTTTACTTTTAACAAATAGTATAAAATTTCACAGTAGCTTCTTACAGCAGACTACTGCAATAGTACAGTAAGTATACTCGTTCAATCACAGATATTATGCACTTTTGTCGCAATTTTGGACTGTTTTCTTGCGCACTTCTTCGGGACGCATCTGAACTACCAAACTGGTTACCAGGGTAAATATAGGCAGATGAATCATCTTGATAACAAGACATTAGAAGTTAAGACTAGTCGCGTATCGAATTGTTGGACAACCTAGACATTAATTAAGTGATCGTTAGCACGCGAATAGCGGCGCTGCTATATAAATTGTATAATTGTATAATCTTGAATGCATGTCAAAAAGTTTTGTCGCGAAACTTTATTGAGTTTTTTATGGGTACATTAGATATTATATTCACTCATTATCTTTATTACTATTATTACTTATATATATATATATATAAAATAAAAAGGCTCACTGTATAAATCGACATTATGTGTGAGAGAGGCAATAGGAGCCCAGCGCGGTACTCAGTGCGCAATAAATTTACCACGTGTACATATAAAACAATATATCTAGTCGTTAAAGACAAAAGAAACGAACGTTTCGGCCCTTTCTTTGGCCATCTTCAGCGTAAAACTATATCAATTCCGCGCAACGCAATTTCCTACATCTTACCTTGATTGTAACATTTAACGCAATCAGACGCACAATAACAAATTAACGTAGTCACGATGATCACATCGGTCGATTATGTAGCGCATTCGCAGTCACAAAGCTCTCCAGGTATGGTACGCAGATGTATATTCCTCTATATTTTCCCGATCTCCGGTGTGTCCAAACTCCGGCCGTACAACGCATCTCCCATCCGCCGGCGGTAGATTTAAAGCCCGCCTACGTGAGACCGGCTGTCCAGGCCGCGACTCATCGTCCGGTTTCTCGACGGCCAGGCCGGCCGGGCCCTGGCTCGTCGACCGGTGGCGGTACACCGGTGGTGGCCTCGTTCCTTGACGGGAACCTTCGTCGGGGCGTCTTCCTCTTCGGGTCCTCCGTATTCGGGCTGCAGTGCTCTCGTGCCGCTGGTAACGCCTTGACAGGCCAGCTGATTTTCCGGCTATGGGCTCCAGCGTGACCCGTCCGTCGACCGTCCGCCCTCGGGAGCTTTCTGCTGTCCAGCCGTAAGTCCCTCGATGCGGCATGTGCCGTTACAACGCCGTGACCCTGGCCATCCCTTATAAAAATGTGCCCTTCATTGCCATTAAAAAATGCCATTGAATTCCCATTGTTCCAGACGCAATGGAAATGAAGGCATTTTTGCCAAAGATAAAAAGTTCCACACAAAATCCCATTGGTATTGCTATTGGTATTGCCACTGGTTTTGCCGTTGGTATTGCCATTAGCATTGCCATTGGTATTAACACTGGCAATACCAATGGGATTTTATGTGGAAATTTTTATCTTTGGCAAAAATGCCTTTATTTCCATTGCGTCTGAAACAATAAGAATTCAATGGCATTTTAATAAATGGTACTATTTTGTCTTTAATATAAATGCCTTCATTTCCCATTGCCTTTGGTTCAACGGACAATGTAATAGGAGCTCTTGCCTTAGGCGACTAGCGCCTGAAAATATCTGCCTCGGTGTCCCGTAGGGGGTCTCATACATATACCAGTCCGTTTCGAACCTTGAATTTGAGAGAATGCATGAACGATGCGACGCCTAGCGCCGTCGATGCGAACTGCCGGTAATACAGTTACCGCGCGGGCGTGCGATGATGATGCATGTACCACTAGTGGCGCGAACCGCCACATTTACCATTGACGAATTTCCATTACAATTCACACTAAACAAATTAGCTGAAGGTAGAAAAATTCCATACAAATTTTATCCTTTATGAGTCATTGGCAGTTTCCATTACGCCTGTATGGAAAAGGTTGTCATTCGAATCTTGCCATTGTGTTTCCATTCATCTTATTGCCACTCAATATTTTTCATTAACTTTTCCATATAATTCGCATTGCAAGTTCCATACACAAGTTTTAACCTTCATAAGCCATTAGCAGTTTCCATTACGCCTGTATGGAAAAAGTTGTCATTCGAATCTTGCCATTGCGTTTCCATTCATCTTATTGCCACTCAATATTTTCCATTAATTTTTCCATATAATTCGCATTGCAACTGTAGGGCAACCATACATTCCCACTGACCGCCATTGAGCACTCAAGGGCACATTTTTATAAGGGATCTGCTCCGCACTCCCTAGACCTGCAACGCTCGCAACAAATCTTAATCCTAACTTAAATGTTCGCTCTCCGCCCGCTCCGGGCGGAGGCACCATCCCTGACGCTTCCCTCGGCCGAGCTCCCATCTGGGATAAGGGACGTGACATTTGTCACGTCACAATATATATATATATACCGGGTGTCTGAGACCACCCCCCCCACCCCTTTTCTTTCAAAAACTAAGCATTTTAGAGAAAAACGTTTCAGACAAAAATTGTATTGTTTTGAGGGGAACATAAGATGGTGTCATTGATTTGACCTTGGGTGGCATCGTTAAGGACAGGTCAAGGACACCTTCAGTTTCTTAAATGAAACCCCCTATTTTTTATTGCATATTCTTATAGCTTATATCGAGAGCTTGTGACGTGACATTTGTCGCGTCCACCGCTCAAACGATAGCTCGGCCGAGGGGAAGGTCAGGGACTAGGGTCGAGGAAAGGCTACCCGCGTTAACTAACCTTTTTTGAGAGACATTCCGTAGGGATGACAGGTGGTGCCGGAGCGTGGGATCACGACCAGATGTAACGACGATAGTCGCGATGAGGGAGAAACGGGCGCTCGGAGGACGCACGGCGGAGTGGTCGGCCGACGGGCGGGCCACCGGGAATGCGCCGGGAATGCCTTGCACAGCGTAACACGGCCTCGCCGCAGCATGAACACGGGTGCGCCACCGCGACTGCAGCGCGGGTGGACGACCCACACACTCACCCGACGGCGCCCCAAGGGCCGAGCGGCGCCGCCACGGCCTGGCCAGCCGGGCGGAAAACCGCGAGGGGCCCGCGCGCAACCAGCAGCCAAGTCAAACGGGCCGCGGGAAAATGGCGGAAATCGTCTGCAACGTCGCGAACAGGGCGACACACACGACCAATCGGCGGGGCGGAAGAACCGCGAGTTTGAGGGCGCAAGTGCGGGGGTCCGGCGTGGTCCCGCCGAGCAGGCCGCTCCTCACTGTCGATCTAGCCGCGGACGAGGAGCCACTCCTGGAGGAGCGCCCCGACGCCGCCGAGCAGCAGCGAGCAGCCGAATTGTAAGATTTCCACTCCGGTGCTGCCTATGAATTGAGGGCTCAATCTCGGTCGCGATACGGTGCCAGAAAAGCGTATATCGAGTAGATTACCGTGTGAATCAGCCTGATTACGTGTCGTACTTAGCTACCGGCTCCCGCTGTTGTGGATGCCGTTAAGATTATCGCGGCTGTGTGTCGGGATCGCGGGCACGTGGCCGGCCGAGATCGTAGCCAGAAACAGTAAAAGCCCTACTCGAAAGCTTGCGTATGATCGGCAGTCAATTCGCGTATATCGTCGTGCGTGTCTTGTGAATCGTGGACGGAGGTGTGCCGCGGGCGGCACGCTCCGGTACATATTGTGTTTAGTGTTGCGTATTGGAGTATATTGTGGCGTGTCGCGTACGGAAGTCCCGTGTGCGTGTCGGGAGGGACCGCGCCGGGCACCTGTTTTGCGTATTTGGGTATATTGTCGCGTGTCGCGTACGGAAGTCCCGTGTGCGCGTCGGGAGGGACCGCGCCGGGCACCTTGGGGTGCATTGGGGTGCATCGCGAGCCTCGCGGATATCTTGCGCCGTGTGAGCGGGCAAATATCGTCGCGTCTGCTCAAAAGGGAATCTCGCGAGCGCGCCATTATCTGGCGTTGCATATATATCTGGCGTTGCATATATTGTGTCGTGCGTGTGCGAGTCGTATATGTCGAGCGTGTGAGACTTGTTATGTCGGGTGTATAAGAATTGTTTGCGTCGGGCGTGTAAGAACCGCCGAGCGTTCGGGATCCGGAGATTAAGGCGTGGGCGGATTGGCGTTATCGCGGGGTCGCGCTTAGAATCGAGATTGCGGGGCTCGCTTGAGAGCTTCGCTCGCGAAGGGAGCCTCGCGAGCGTGAACATCACGCATTCCGCGCGTGCTGTAACGGCCGATCCGGTTACCGCGTTGGTACCGGCCATTTGAGCGAGATCCGGCCTTGGTTTCCCGATACGATTTGTTCGTTTACTGAATGAAATATATCTCATTAATATTGTTTATCGTCGGGCTTTATTTTTGTGTGTTGCTTGCGTCACGCTTCTTCTCCACCTTCATCCCTTTCACGCGGAGCTACGCCCTGAGCTGGTGGCGAGACTAAGGAGGAGAACGCTTTCGAGACGTGGTGCGCGTCTATAATCGCACCTGGCGCCCAATCGAATAGTATCGCCCAAGACCTCAGATACGGGAATTACGGTAAGAGAAGTGACTTCGTTATCCCCTTGGAGCTATCGTCCGGTGGTTCGCGAATTAATTTGCAGCCGCGCCCCCTCGGCCAGCGAGACCGAGGGAAATCGGGTTGCAAGCTTTTCAAAACACTATAATTAAGTATTTTTTCATTAAGTACTTTTCGAGTTATAAGGCTTGAAAGTTACAGTATTGTGACATAATACTTTGTTAAGTATTTTTAATTCAAATTCCTTACTTTTTATTTTTGCAAACAATATGAATCAATTAATGTAAAAAGAAACAAAATTTTCTTACAGAAAAACTTGTTGTGTAAGAGCATAATGTGGCACAGTAGATAGCGCACTAATCTACAAAGCTGAAGAACAATTTTAATGCCATTTATAATGAGTGTAATTCTTGTACCGTTGTTAAGAACAATGTCTAAAATACCTGGAATAAACTATTGCGCGCTGTGTAATTTCTGTAGGCATTCATATTCATGCATTAAGTTTCATTCTTACAGAATGTCTATTTACCAAGTACATACATATTGAATTACTTTCGACAAAGACTTAAATTTAGCGTATACCATGAAAGAAGAGTACCGATTTTTTACTGCGTGATTGATAGTTATTAAAAAAGCACCCCGAATCGTGAGAGGCAAGGGAACTCACGCAAATCAAGCACCCCGAATCGTGAGAAGCTAAGAAAATAATAAATATGCAATAAACAGTTACACAACAAGTTTTTCTTTAAGAAAATTGTGTTTTCTTTACATTAATTGATTCGTATTGTTTGCAAAAATAAAAAGTAAGGAATTTGAATTATAAATACTTAACAAAATATTATGTCACAATACTGTAAATTTCAAGCCTTATAACTCGAAAAGTACTTAATGAAAAAAACACTTAATTATAGTGTTTTGGAAAGCTCTCGACATAAGCTATAAGAATATGCAATAAAAAATAGGGGATTCCATTTAAGAAACTGAAGGTGTCCTTGACCTGTCCTTAACGATGCCACTCAAGGTCAAATCAATGACACCATCTTATGTTCCCCTCAAAACCATACAATTTTTGTCTGGAACGTTTTTTTCTAAAATACTTAGTTTTTGAAAAAAAAGAGGTGGGCGGGTGGTCTCAAACACCCGGTATATACCATAGACATATTATATCTAGACCGAGCGTTAAGGAGTGGGGGTATAGGCGCACGTAGAAAGAGAGACACTCTATTGTGTGGCTGTTCGTTCTCTCTCGTTTCGCGCATGCGTACGCAAAATAAGCGTGATGGGAGGGAGGCATTAAGAAAGAGGAGCGAGCCGAGCGAGGTGGAACGAGGAACTAAAACTTGGAACGTAAAACGGCTAGAAGTTGCTGTAGGACCACAGAGTAAATACGTTTTTTACATATAAAAAGATGCTTTTTACGGCGAGTTTGTTTATCGGTATTTATTCAAGTTTATAAAAGGACGCCAATAAAATAAAGTAGTTAAATGAAGTGCTGGAACGTGAAAACTCTCTTTCTATATGGTAGATGGTGACTATATATCAAACGTTAATAAATACTATAAACAGATGACGTAAAAAAGCAATATCTGTTTATACGTAAAAAGCATATTACTCTGTGGTTCTGCAGCTATGGCATAAAGTAAATACCATCGATATTAGGAACAAAAACAAGTTGTATGTATTGGTTATTATATATGTATATATGAGCTATTATAATCTTAAAAACGCTACTATTTTAAGTGATAATTATTTTTAATATTTTATAGCAAAAGTGTGGCTCAAATTGCCAAAAATTATAAAGTGCCACGTATACAAAGAATGGAATCCTTCGTTTCCACAGCAATTTGACAGGTAATGTATAATAAATCTGAGTATGGTTAAATTTTATAACATATATATTTATTTATTATATATAAGTATTCTTCAACTTCAAATCAAAATAATGTAAAGTATTATATATATGTTTATAGTTTTCCAAAAGATGCAGAAAGGAGTAACCTCATTCAGGGAATTACGATGTATAAAATAAAGTCTAATTGAATACCAAATAAATATAAATAACAACATTAAAAACGGCGATGCGAGTCAGCGCAGAACGTGGAGCGCAA
>NW_020221336.1:0-6207 GCF_003070985.1 Temnothorax curvispinosus
ATATAAATTCGACCACCATGACCTAGATTTTGATGCGTACTTTAATTCTAGACAAGAATTGTGTATTTCTATAAAGCCAATTAAAAGATTAGTGCTAAGAAAAAAACCGGTTAGGATCACGGCTTTAGGATCACCTTAATGCACTAAAGAAAACAATTTTTCTGGCGTATACATAGTATCTTATCTTTGCAAAAATTTTAATCTTAATTTTTTTTGTACAAACAACTTTTTATGTAAAAAATATACTATTAGGTTATACATACTATGTTATGAATTATATTTATATATATAATCCATAAAAATATATTATAGTTGATTATACTATAATATATTTTTTGAAAATTGATTATGTAATTTTCCAATTTCTTATTGTTGTTTGAGAGAAGTAGTCTTTTTTTATTTTTATTTGCTATAACAAATTAATCAAGTATACAAGTATATATATATATATATATATATATATATATATATATATATATAATTTGAGATATAAAGATTTGCTTATTGACAAATTAAATCCTCGTTTTTTGCTTATTAATATCAATGTAAATTTTAAGGACAAATGTTAATTTCATGTCTTATAAAATGTGTAAATGTTACTCATCTTATAAACATTTGATAATTATTATCTTGTCTAAGCAAAGATAGTAATTATTATCTTGTCTTTATTTATAATTTATATATCTCTATTACATGTCATGCTACTTTTTCGTGAATAATCGTTATATTATACTGAATTAAATTTCCTTCTTTCTTTTCATTAGACATTTCAAGTTTGATATCAATTGATATCCATTTAACCATGCATTGAGAAACTTATATGTATGTAATGTCTTTTCCAGTATATGAACAATTTACTCGAATATTTGTAAATTATTTATGTTTTTCTATAGGCTTTGATTAGCAATGAACACAGCACGATAATCAAGGAGACGATTGTCCAAGAGAATGGGAAAGTACTAACGGATATTGATGAAGGGATACATCGCGCTTATGGTCTTCGATCTGAATATTACGATAATAAAACAACCAGACCGTTAAAATTGAGAAAGAAATTATACGAGTTCTATACCGCTCCAATAACAAAATTTTGGGCAAACGCTGTAAGTAGAAACATTTATACGTCTTAATACTCATGTATGAAATTATATGTATTTATCTGTGTAGATATTTATATTTATGTTTATTATATATAAACGGTTATAACAAAACGTAATGCGATAAAAATATTTCTTTTTTTGTAGATAGCCTACATTATTTTCCTACTTTTTTTCTCGTATTGCATTTTGGTGCATATGGACGATCATCCGTCGATAGCCGAAATATACGCGATTGCATATATCTGTACTCTCGGATGTGAAAAAGTACGCGAGATAGCAACCTCGGAACCTGCAACGCTCTCGCACAAGTTCAGCGTGTGGGCATGGAACATGTGGAACCCCTGCGATGCCGCTGCTATTATATTTTTCCAAATTGGACTAGCATTGCGTTTACGACATTCGACTTTAGATGTAGGTCGCGTCATATATTGTGTTGATTGCATCTACTGGTACTTACGAATACTCAACATCCTTGGTGTCAATAAATATTTTGGTACGTTGAAAATATTAAATTAAAACTCAATCTTGCTTGCTTTTTCACAAAGCTATAAATAAATTTGCACATTGACTGTATATAATCAACGTCCAAATAATTAAATATGACAAAACACTTTTTTACATAATCTAATTATTTCATAGCTATGTAATACTCGATAATTTATATTTTATAGGTCCTCTGGTGACAATGATGGGAAAGATGGTTAAAAATATGATATATTTTGTGGTGCTTTTGCTAGTTGTGCTTATGAGTTTCGGTGTAGCCAGACAAGCTATATTGAATCCCAATTCTGAACCAAAATGGCGCATAGTACGAGACGTACGTATACATTTTCTATTTGAGATACATCTCTAAAAAGAAAATCTGTACATACATTTTTTTAATTACATATAATTATTATACATACATATAATTATTATACTTTTTTTGGTAGATATTTATGGAGCCATACTTTATGCTATATGGAGAAGTGTACGCGGATAATATAGATCCTGATTGCGGGGATGAGCCGGGAATGATGCAGTGTCTTCCAGGTCGTTGGATCACACCTGCTGCAATGTCCGTGTATCTTTTAGTTGCCAATATTTTGCTGATAAATCTGTTAATTGCGGTATTTAACAATATTTTCAATGAGGTAAATGCTATAGCTCATCAAGTCTGGATGTTTCAACGGTTTACCGTCGTTATGGAATATGAACAGAAACCAGTGTTGCCGCCGCCGCTTATAGCGATTTGCCACGTATATTTACTGCTGAGATATTTTCTGAAGCACATTACGCAAGGTAAAAGCGGCACCGGCGAGACCTGTGACAATGGGCTGAAATTGTTCCTGGAGGCTGACGACATGGAACGACTGTACGACTTCGAGGAGGATTGCGTTGAGGGTTATTTCCGTGAACAGGAACTCAAACTGCAAATGTCCACGGAGGAGCGCGTGAAAATTACAACAGATCGAGTAGAGAATATGCATCAGAAAATAGAGGATATCGATAAAAAAGAGAGCAATCAGAACGCGTCTCTTCAGGTATATAACTTCTTGTATAATAAATAGATTTTATTACACACTTTAGATATTTTTTCTCTTGGTAGAGTACCGAAAGAAAATCCAATCTTTTAAGAATATGTATAGTACTCATTAGAAGAAGCAAAAAATATTTAATTAATATAGAAAAATTAACCATGTCAAAGACAGAAACAATATTTAGTTTTGATAATATGGATAATTACATTTTTTATACCGAAAACTCGCAAAATGTTTTCGATAATCGCAAATACTTTTCGATAATCTTATTTTAATATTTTTATTATATATAACGAGAGTAATTTATGCGAAGATACTAACAAGCAATCTGTATTACCAAAACCGAGAATCGATTGAACATTTTAATTTTTTTGGCGAATATTATACGTCTCTAGAGTCTTGGACCTTTTTTTTATTCTTTTTGCTACATTCTGTATACAAAATCATTTTCATATTTACAGGCCGTCGAATTTCGTATCCGCAAATTGGAAGAACTAAGTCAACAAACTTTAGCACATCTTGGGGTGATTCATCGTTTCATGGCGACGTACATGCCGAATGAAGAACTAGCCGGTTTAGACGCGTTTGATAACATTCGGCAGCGTCGGGTATCAGAGCGATCGGAGGCTCTATCCGAGGCGGATTCTCACACGCAGTTGCCGACGATCGCGCGGCGCAAGAGGCTTCTACGATCTCTCACCGATGCTACTTTCCTGAATGTCGGCCACCCGATAGATGACATTCTCAAGACGTCCGAGACCATGACTTCCCGTGAAAATCTCAGCAGACACGATTCTTCCGTAAGTGTAGACGCTCACGTCGGTCAGGATGATGTCAAGACAATTACCAGCTTTGAAATGGAAGGTACCAAAGACGTTGTTGAAGGTGAAACGGTTGGCAAGAAGGGTATACCGTGCGAGAAAGGAATCAGCAGGGACACCAGCAGAGAAGTGAGCAGAGAGATGAGCAGAGAAATCAGTATCGAGGCTACCAGCAGAGAAGTCAGCAGGGAGACCAGCAGGGAGGCTAGCAAAGAGGCCAGCAGCGAGAATCCGCCTTCAGATACCAGGCAGGACTCGACAGAACGTACGCTCAGGCAAGATTCCACGGAACGTGGTACATTCAGGCAAAATAGCAGAACTCGATCGGAATCAGACGATTTTATGCTGCTTCCTCCGCCCGGTATCCAGAGGGCCGTGACTTGGGCGGAACCTCGTGTGGCCGTGATCCCGTCATCCGTTACCTCGGCTGGGAGTGGACAGAGATCGATTCTGCTGACAATGCGCGCCGAGTATACCAGTATCACGGATGAGCTCGAAAGTTATTGCGGCTTGTTAAGCCCACCGAGAACGCCGCCGCTTTCGCCGCCGCCATCGCGAATGCACAACATGTCGGACATATCGAATCCCGAGATGGCATGGCAGATCGAGAACGAACACCTGCGCGACGCGGAGGAATGCGATTATCAACAGATGGAAGATCTAATTCAGCGACGTTATCGCGGCCACGATGATGACGAGGACGATGGGCCGTCGAACGCACACGCGGATGAGGCTAGTGGTATCGCGTGCTTCTTCAACGTGTCCAGCGACCACCGCCAGCTGTGTCGCGCCTCCGCGATCGAGGAGGACCCTCGTCGGCCAACGCCAACAATCAGCGTCACCCGTGAGATCGAGCAAACGCTCGCGCGACCGCCGATCTGCGACCCTGAGGCAACCGACCCGAGCGACAAAAATCTGAGCACCGTACCTGCCCCCGCTTCCGAAACTATGTGTTAAAGTAAAAACCAAAAGGAAAAGTATGTATTATGTTCGCAGAACGCTCGAAAATTAATTTGTGATTCATACAGTAATCCTTATCGGATTACTAGCTTCACGATTCTCTTTTTATCACTCGAATTTATTATTGTAATTCTTCGTGTTTTTTGATTGATTCTTTTATTGTTTTTTGAATTGAGTATTTTATCGTTAACAATGCATAAAATTTTGAATGTTTTTAACGTTGCAACGTTAAAAACATTGCAAGCATAAACTATCTTTATTTCCAAGCTTATCAAAGGCCCAGTCAACATTTTCTTTAATGTAATTGCTTCTCAGTTCTCATACTAGTTCTAATGAAGCAGATATATGGTCACGTTGGTACGTGATAAATAGTACAGTAATAGGAGAACAGCGCAAGAGAAAAATGTTAGAAAGAAGCGACTCTAAGCTAGAGTAAAAAAAATGTATAGAATAGAGGATTTTGAAACAGAGGAAATTTATTGCAATAATAAATAATTATAATTTTTAACGACCACCTTGTAGCATGCCAAGCTACATATGATCGTAAGAAAATCTAAGTTTTCTGCGATTTTTGATTTGGAGGAATTTATTTTTGGAACTACACGCTCACAAATATGCAAATGTGCGAAACAATTTCGCAGGCATGGCCTAAATAACAAATTTTTTAGTGAAAACTAAATATATTATTATATAGTTTATCGTGAATTATTGTGTAATATCGTGTATTTTTATCGACTTTTATATTAGGTATATTATTGCGTCAGTGCTTTTAATCTTCTACATTATATGGCAACTGTGTAACACAGATTTATCGTCGTATTTATCATCATCGTATTTATCAGATCACGCATTTTAATGCACTATTATTTTATATCTATAGCATGTAAGAAGCACATTGAATTTTGAATTCCTTTTGTCCATTAAGATTGTCCATGTTTTTGAATTATTTGGTACATCGAATTATATGAAAGTCGTATTTCAGAAAGAAAAAGTTACGTTGCCTCTACTTGTGTCCGTCACTTTTAATGCATTCTGTGCGTTCAGAATCCTTCCATTTGGTAGATTGGCATGTAACTGCGATTTATACACATACATTTATTTACGGTATATATTATAATAAAATGGATATCAACAACGCGTTTTCTTTTGTAACGCGTCATATTACGCATAAGTACTCGAGCACCTAGTAAACGAATCGCATCTTACTATATTTCATGCATGCATGGTTCAGATATATAATATTGATTTAATTTGTAAAAATTTACCGTGGATAATTCGGGTTGGAGTACAGCCTCATCAGAATTGATTTCAGATGTAAATACGTTAACGTGAGTCGCAAGATTGTAGCTTTATTATCCTTACTGCCGGATACTTTGCTCGCGATAATTTTTCGAAATGTATTTTAGAGCCTTACACGTAACGCACTTTCAGCTGCGTCAAACTCCATGGACCATTTGAAAGCGAACCATATCACGCAGATATGTTCTTAAGGGGATCCTAAAGCCGTCTGTAATACCGGCTTTTTTTCTTAGCACTAATCTTTTAATTGACTTTATAGAAATGCAAAATTCTTGTCTAGAATTAAAGTACGCATCAAAATCTAGGGCATGGTGGTCAAATTTATATCGAAAACGAAAAAAAATTAATATTTTTGTTAATTTTTGGTATACGTGACGACAATATTTGCTTTGTACAAAAATTCCACGATAAATATCCACAAAATTAGACCGGCATGACCTAGGGACAACATTTAAGAACAATATCGTGCAATTAGATCTAAGATTGAAAACCTAGAAAAAAAGATTA
>NW_020221337.1:0-15443 GCF_003070985.1 Temnothorax curvispinosus
GGAAAAAAATGCATGATACGGTACTACAAACATGACCATAGACTAATGAATTTCACTAGATCGCCCACTCTCTGCAGTCTATTGTCTATAATTTTCATGATCCGTACCCTGGTCCTGGTCGTTGGACCGTCTCTCCGGGTCGAGGAAAAGGAAGAGCGATCCCTTCCTCCTCTCTTCCCAGTATTGAGGCTTTGGCTGCGTTTCTGCCGCTCCGCCTTCACCGATCTAGGTGCAGGAGCGTTGATCCCGCTTCCCTTCTTTTTACCTGCAGCTTTGGAGCTCGTTACGGAAGCAGGGGCGTCACGCCCTGTATCCGGGTGTGCTCCCCTGGAACCGTGGCCCCATTCACTGCAACCCGCCATGCTCTCTTCCTCCGCGTTCCGTGGACCTGGCCTGACGGGAGCGGCTAACTCTCCGTCCTGCCCATCCACGCTCCCTAAGCTCGTCTGATTGGGGGGGGGGGGGGGGTTAAAATTCTCTATGAAAATAAAGATTCCCTGACCCTCCGTGGCTCTGCCGACTCGGGCATGCCCTCACCGGCCGGCCCACAAGGAGTCGGCCGGGCCCCGAGTTCCCCCCGGGGGAGAGTCGGCTACACCATTGCCCCGGGTATTGTCGCTGATTCGCGCATCCGGGGCAGGTCCCTTGGTCTGCCCCTTACTCACCCACGGGCGAGGCCCATCAAGGAGCCACCGCATTGCGGGCTTTCGGGGGTCCCCTGCCTCCGACAGCAGGGGCACCGCGGAGGGCGCCGCCACGCCGGGAAGGACCTCCCCGACGTTTAGGGCGTAGGAGGTTGCAACCCCTCCATCACCCCTTCCGCCGGGAGAGTCAACCTAAAGTCTCGGGTCGCCGACCGAGGTAACCTCCGCACCGACGACCCAATATCGCTTGCTGACAGACTTAGGGTAGGGGGGGGAACCCCCACCATACGTCTCCCGTGCGCTAAGCTAAGCGGGGAAAGTCCGGCTGAGCTTACTTGATCCCAGCCACCCCGCCGCCGCCCGCGAGAGGGCAGGGCACAGGAGCCCCCCAGTTGATGCGGTCGCCTGCCAACGAGCCTTTGCACGCGCCATCGGCCTTTTCGTCCGACGGCTAGACCCGCCGGCCCCGACCTCGAAAGATGTCCGAGCGGCCCGACGGGTCTCCCACCCAGGTCGCCCCGACCCCGACCTCGAAATACGTTCGAGCGGCCCGGAACGACCCTCCACATTGGCGGCACCGTGGGTCCACGACCCTGGTGTGCAAGCCGCCAATGTGGGCCTCGCCTCCGGTTGCCCCGGCACCACGTACCGGGGCAGCCCGAAAGAGGGTTGTCAATCTCGCCTCCCACCGAAGCACCGGCATCAGGAAGGCATTGAGAGGGACCTTCCCGTTCCCTCGGCGAGACGGCATCCCTGCCCGCTTCGGGAACGGGGAGAACAACCCTCCCTCACCCTACAACCCTGTGGGTTCCCTCCCCTCACCCTGCCGGAGCACTGGCGTACAATGGGTGAGAGGGAAGAGACCCCACAATCCCCCCTTAGCTCGGTCCGAATCTCCCAGCCTGCCGGAGCACTGGCGTGCAATGGCTGAGGGATCCGAGACCTCACCCCGTGGTTTTTTTTCAAGGTGTCCTTTCTCTAGGCCGGCGGAAGAAGTAGAAACTCCTCCCTAACGGTCCCGGCCGACCGGGCGATTGCACTCAGGGCCCCTACCGGCTGTTGGAGGCTGGTTCGCCGAAGCTAGCCAGTCTCCTAAGCAGGGCAGCCAGACCCCCGGTTTTCTGTCAGGGTTTTCCTTCCCTTAGGACGGTTGGGTAACGGAGACAGCTTGTCCCAAGGGCCGATCAAACCGAAGTCCTGGACGGGGTTTACGCTCGTGAGCAACCAGTCACGGCCCAGCTGAGACGCCATCTCGTCCCTCACGGTGCTGTCCGACCGGACAGTTGTTTATAGAGGTAGTCTGCCTCGAGTCCCCGAAGGGATTCCCCGGTCTCTGCCAGTCCAAAGACTGACAAAGATTACGGTGCTGGTGTGCTCGGGTACCTCGGGTTCACAAAACCCGTGGTGGGAAATGCTCCTAGGGACTCCTAAGAGTCCCCGGTGGCCTCCCCCACCCCCTGAGGGGTGCCTTACACCTTTCCAAAAACTTCTTTTCCTCTCCACTTAATTCCCGACCATCCGCACGCTCCAAAAGGCTTCCCCCTCTCCTCATGTCATTGGTAATAAGAAAATAGATATAATTTCTCAATTTCACAGCATGATCGCATTGCAACTTTTTGTTCTAGTCCGTGATTGATTTGCTAGTCTATGAGATTTATGCAATTACTTCAACTGTGATTGCGATCTTCCATGACACTGGGAAATTTATATTACTTTGTCTTATTACTGAAAAGTAATATTTGCGGTAACGTAGCATGATGTGCAAAATTCATACTCAACGTACACATTGTAGATGCAACATCATGTTACCATGCCGTCATATTACTTAACATAATGACATTAACAAGATACTAATAATAACAAAATATTCAAGGAAATATTTATGTATTTTAATTTGCCTATATAATCTTATACGTTCTACGTTACTTTTTTCTTTTACTTTAACTTTCTCGACTTCTTATATCTTTTCCTTTAGTACTTTATATATTTACTTTTTATTACTTTTACTTTTCATTACTTAGTTATACTTTTATACTTTTTATTTGTTCGACAAATTTTTAAATTTTCTATTAGCTGTATTTATTGCTTTTGCAGCACCATTAATATATCGTGTACGGGAATATATTTTAACTGTTATTAAGAATTTTAATGCTTGCATGCGATGATTGTAACACTTTTCATTAGTGTCAAACCATCCAGCATACATTTTATTGGTTGCATACATACCCTTGTTTAAAATTTTCTGAAGAACTTGTGTAGATGACCAGTGACGTTGCCATGTACTGTTAAAAGCCATTAATTGCGTTTTGACAATCTCGTTAAAAAGGCTTGTTGGTCGAACTAATTTCGTGACTGTTGGAGCATCTTCGTCTGCGTTCGGATATTCACGATATTCAATATATTTTTCATTAGCCGTCGCATCATCCATTGGTGTTTTCGACATTGTTGTACGACAGTCATCACAATTATTTTTTTGGATACATCGTCGTGCCACATACCCTGCAAAAAATGTAATAGCATTTTCATCATAATTACCAAGTGTATTTTCATTTTCGGTGTCCATATCACCCATTTCTTCCAGAATGTCTCTGATAAATAATTCTGGATAATCAGCATCAGCATCATCGTTATCAAAAAAAGGAACGTTTGCATTCATATTATTTTCGACCCTTTTAATTGTCTGATTCGGTTGATTAATAAGGGTCTCACTCTCCAGACATTGCACGTTGTCTTTGTCACTCGTCTGAATATAACCTGTGGAAAGAATATGTCTGGATGACAGTCGGACCATTCTTGCGGTTGGATTAGGATTGAATCCTCCGAGTTGCCGAAGTTTTGAAAAAAAACGTTCCACTGAATCTTGGTTACATAAACTTGTTGCAAGTTCAAATCTTTTATATTTACTTGCACTGATACAGATTAAGAATAGCTTGTACTGTAATTACGAAACCTTTGAAGCAAGGAACTTTATTTATTTTATTGGGATTTTTGGACCATTCTGAAGACCACTGCACAAAGTCAGTTAATAACATTATAATGTCGGGATTTTTCTGACAATGGCCGTTTCCCACCAAATGTAACATTAAGGCTGTAAGAGTTGCAAGCATCAATTATACTGTTCATTTTCTCTGCAAATTCAGCTGTCGCTTTCCACGTATTTGAATTCAATTCTTTTCCATCGCCGGCTGTTTTTATTGCAGCTGCAAATCTATTATTACTAAATAACTGAAAGGCTCTTTTAACATTCATTGCCTCAAAATTGTTTGGACGAATATGTGCCTGTGTTATATGGGATAATAAATTTGAGCCTTCTTTTGTGGCATTATCGATACTCCAAGTCTTTACGAAATCGGAATACGATGCAATTATTTCTCCTTTGCAATATAATTTATCATGCGTTCTAAAATAACTCGCTAATCTTTTGACTAATTGTAAGTGCGGGAAATCGTATAAAGCATTATATTTTTTATTATTGTAAATAAAATATGATTTGTGTACCTCAACGCCGAGTTGACTATAAGCGGCTTGGTTATTGGTACTTTGATCGCACGTAACGAGTTGCACATTAGCACCCGTTTCATTCAACTTGTCTAAACATATTTTTAGTAAATCAACTGTTTCAGTTGATTTCATGCACTTACCTGGAAGAAAATACGCAAAAGGTTGTCGCCATGGATGACGTGCATTCAAGCTATCTAGGCAAAATAAAAGACGCATTTAGCTCTTTCTTCTGTTCTACCTAGAGGTCCCAAATCTCAGACCTTCTACTTGGTCCAATTTCGAAGAATATTCTTTAAAGCTCTTGATACATATTTCATCCCATTTTAAAGCACACACTGTTTCTTCCTCTAGTAATTGCGAAATTTTTTTTTTAATTTGTAAAATATAATATCACAAAATCCTGGTTTTACATCATATTCTTCTATCCATCTTCTAATTGTTCTCTGTCCAGCAAAATTACAACCAGCTTTCTTTAAGCGACAAAATACTGATGCTGAATAATAGTACAGCTGTTTGGACAAAATTTTTTCTTTTTTTGTATATTTTGTACGTGGCTTATGCAGTTGCAAATGAATCATGCTTTTTGCAACAGTATGCAGTTCTTGTTCATTTATTAATTTTTTAAATGTTTCTTTACTCTTCTTTAATGTTTCTTTAGTCTTTTTTTTACTTTTCGATATTTTACATTTTTCTGACATACGTTGCAGGAGAAATTTTTGGCGCCTTAATTGTTGTCACAAATGTCGAATTTCCATATTTAGATCTTTGATTATTTTTGCATCTTTATTATTTGTTTGCGTGCAATTATCTTGACGTTGATCATTTGTGGGTGGCATAGATAGCTCGAGATGCACCCATTCCATTATATTTTCCTCTTCCGCAGGTACATCAAAATTTAAATCACCACGTTTATACTTTTATACGCAATGCAGACTGTTCAGGCAATTGTACTTCCGTCACGTTTGAATGAAAATGCTGCTGTATAATTTGTCTGTACTCTTTGTTCAATTTCAACATTTTCATTGTTTGCGGAAGAGTCTGTGTCATTGTATGGAATTGGTATAGCATTCCATGTCAATCGTTTTTTTGTGGCGTTTTTGAAACACGTAGCGGTAAAATGATCCTCGCACAATGATGCCGATCGAAGAGTAGCGGGAGAAAATTTCTCCAATTTAGTATTTCCTGCAACAGAAATATAAGAAACTACATATTAAAATTACGATTACACGTTTACTTAAAAAAAAAAGTGACATTGCAATGCAATTCGGTAAATCGTGCCCAATATTAACATTTATAAAAAGTAGAGTCGAAAAGTCTTCAATCACTTTCTCGAACCTTGTTTAATGAGACAGTAATTATTATATGTTACTGAAAAAATGAACATCGCCCTTTTCTTTATTGTGATTTAAAAGAAAGGTTGTTTGTTAACATTGTGACGTGACATTGTCGCGTCCACCGCCCAGGCGGTAGCTCGGCCGAGGGGAGGGTCGGGGATGGCGCCTCGACTCGAATTGGGGAGGGCTAATGGCGTTAACTAATTATTTTCTCTAGTTAGATTTTGTAGGAACGACTGGTGGTGCCGTAGCAGGAGATTGACGACGGATAATGTAACGACGTAAGTCGCAACGAGGGAAGGAAGGACACCGAGAAGACGCTGAAGTGAGCGGTTGACCGGCGCGGCGGGCGGGTCACGCGGGTCCCCACCGCCAAAGCGCATAGCAGGTCTTGCCCAGCACATCCCTGGCCCCGTCGCAGCATAAGGAAGGGGTACGTCACCGCTACCGCGGAGCGAGTGGACGCCCCGGACGCCTTACCCCGGCGGTACTTGGGTCGCCGAGCAGGATAGCTACGGCCTGGCCAGTCGGGCTAACACTGACAATGAGATGGACCCGTACGCCATGACAGCTAGTTGAAATTGCCGCGGGCAGGCAGCGGATGCGAGCGGCGCCGCGTGCAAAACGACGCACGCGCGACAGATCGACGGGGCGGAAAATCGCAAGCCTGAGGGCGCATGCGCGTGGCCCAGCGTGGTCCCGCCGGGCCAGCCGCTCATCACTGTCGAAACAGCCGCAGCCGAGGAGCCATCTCCGGAAAAGTGTCCCGACGCCGCCGAGCAGCAGCGAGCAGCTAACTTGTAAGATCTCTACTCCGGTGCCACCGCGATAATTGGGGGTTCGATCTCGGCCAAGGCCCGACTTTGTTAATCGTAATACCGACTAGATTACCGTGTAGATTGGTTAGATTACTGTGCGAATGCCACTTAGGTTACCTCGGAATCTAGATAGAACGCGTGGTCGTGAGGCCGAGATAGAGTCCGGAAAGTATTAGAAAGCCCTCTTCGGAAGCTCAGATGCGGCCCAGTCAATTAGCGTTTATTGTATCGTATTGCGTGTTTGTGAACAAAGGCGTGCCGTGAGCGGTGCGTATCGTAGAATACCGTGTGCGTTGTTGAGAACGTGCCGGGATAAGTGTTATTACGTGTCGCGAGAAGAAGCGTATCGCGGGCCATGCGTTTTGGGAGAGATTTGCGTACTCGTGGAGAGCCTCGCGGATACTTTGCGTTGTCGTTCGCGCGGGCAAGTATCGTTGCACTCGCTCGGCGAGGAGTTTCGCGGACGTACGGCCGAGATATTGCGTTGTACATGTCGTATATGGAAATGTCGCGTTGGAATGCTCATCGTGAGTAGTAGAGTCGTATTGTGAACATTTCATATTACGAACATTAGCGTCGTGTCGCGGATATTCTGCGTCGCTTTGCGAGCCCCGCAAGCGTTAGTCATATCGCGGATATCCTGCGTCATTTATTGCGCATATTCGAGTCATAGCGCGAAGATTTTGTGTCACTGAGTGTGAGTAGTGCGAATATTGGAGTCGTGTCGTATTTTGTATCGTTTGCTGTGAATATTAAAAGTCTCGCGGACGTTAGAGCTGTGTCGCGGAGACCGTACGTTGTAATTGCCTTAGGATCCGCGGCGAAAAATTGCGTTACATTAAACCAGCGGAGACAAGGCCCATATTTGAAACTGAAATACATGGTTATTATTTTTGTCACTTATTGTGTGCTGATTGCGTTACGCTCCTTCCTCACTTTCCTCGTCAAAAGACGTAACCGGCGCCCTGAGTTAGCGTTCACGTGAGATATATCTGTTGAGCCGGGAATCGAGTTGTGGAAACGTGGTGAGCGTAATCGCACCTAGCGCCCATTCGGATTGTTTCGTCGAGGATAGAATAACGCTGATTTCGCGGAACTACCGTCTGCCGGCAGGTAATTTGCGGCCGCGCCCCTTCGGCTAGCGAGACCGAAGGAAATCGGGTCGCAACATTAAAGTTAAATAGATTGAAAAGGGCTAAAACCAATGATCAAAAACATCGTGACAATTATAATTGACCAAAACCAACAGTCGAAACGTTGTGACGATTACAATAAATAAAGATAGCCAGGTCGAGTCAAAATTTGTTATTGTTCATTAGTGGAAGCTTAGTAAAACAACGTTATAAATTAGACAAAATCCGTGTTTAATATGGTTAGATTATTCCATTTTTAACGTAATATACTGTTTTATCGCAAAAAAACCGAGGTCATAATATCGACATATTTATAATTGTCGCGATACATACGCAGATCTTCATTTGTCAGCATAACAATATATTAAAAAATAATATTTATTCTCTAACAACCTACATGTATTACGTATCCATATTTCGTATCTCGCATCCTTTTGCATTGGAAATCTAAATAGGCGCTTACAAGGTCTCGTATTCGTACAGTCTTTGTACATACACCTATCATAAATACGAGTTACACGGCACTCACTCGACATTGTATTATTGTTAATATAAAATTATGAAATAAAATTAATTATTTATTACTCGACTACCTGGTTTAAATTATATATAAATGCACAACGTTTCGGCTCACGGTTAGAGCCCTTATCAAGTGCCGTCTGAAATATGAACATCGCGATGTAACACAATAAAAAATATATAAATTGGAAATTAGTCATAAAAACAAAGAGCGTTACCTAATCGTCATAAGACTCGTCATATATTAGTCAAGACCTCCTTTCGTTCATGGGAATGTCCCAGCATTATCACAAAGCGCAAACTACGGGAAATCACTCATATAAAACCGATATACAGAGAAAGAGATGTGACAAACAATTCTTACGTGTCTTGAATATAAACCAACAAGCATCTTGAGTTTGAGACTCTCCGATAAGCGATGTTATGCGAGCGGAAGAACTCAGGAGACTGAACACTAACAAGGGAAAAAATCAAGGAGTCAAAAGAGCCACAAGAAAGTAACAAAATAAACAATTAAACTGACGAGATGATGCCGTCATAAACTTCGTTTAGATTATCTGTATCTCTCTGAAGATTAATAACGTTGTTGTGTTTCTTTATAAAGAACATTTCAGCTATCTCTCTCTTTTTCGTATTACACTCCTTGTGTAAAATCTTAGGATCAGACCAATTAAAATTATGGTTATTGTGTAATCTATGTTTACTCACAACTGATGCCGTTTTCGAGTGAATGCTCGAGATTCGCCCTAAAATTGCTCCGTGATCGCTCTTGGGTCAAATCATGCTCTAAATCATGTTCGAGTGCAATGTGATCGCACGTTGACGTCATCAGACGCCATCTAGAGTTATTCCGTGGTTATTCTGTTGATAAAGACGTCCATTGTTCTGTGCATTAATAAATAGTAGAAAAATTAAAAAATCAGAAATGGCTCTAAATTCAGAAGAAATAAAATTCCAAGCATTAGTGCTTGATGAAAATGATCAAATAATCGAAACTTCCGAAGGTATCCTATGTGAAGTTGCGATTGGACCAGGTAAGAACATTAACTTATCAGAATACTTTGTTTTTTTTTGTGTTGTCCTTTATTATTAATCCGTTTTTATATGTGATTATTTTGTGTTTGGGTTATAATTGAAAACGTTAAAAAAAATATCTGCTTTTTTTAATAGCTGAAGAATATAAATTGGCGTATTTAACAAGGGAGACTTTAGGCATGGAGAAAACATTGGATAACCTCGAAGGTCAGTTCATACACACGCATATTAAAAAAATCTGTTTGTCAAATTACAATAAAAGTGTTATTGATTACGTTTTATATTTTTTTAGATAAAGAAAATCTTGAGGATTTTAATACAGCTGGTACTTCTGGAAAGGGTGATGATCTTATTACAAACAGGGTTAGTCCTGCGATTCCTTCTTCTTCTGCAGTCATACTTCCAGGAACAAGTAACAAAGCCACTGCTTCAAGAAAATGGACTGATGGTGAGACGAAGAAAATGCTTGCTCTATACAACGAGAACGTGGTGAAAGTTGGACCAATGAAAAAATTCAGAAACAAAAAATTGATGTGGGAATGTATTGCTACGGATATATCAACCGAGTTTAAAATTTACGTAAGCGGAATTCAATGCGAATCTCGTTTCAAAAATGTCTTAAAACGTAAGACTGGTGCTGTAAAGCATAATAAACAATCAGGTAATGATCCCGTGGAAGTTCCATACCAAGACGAGATTGATGAAATTAAAAGTATGGATGATAGTATTAAACCTGAAGTTCTTGTGAGTCCTGGTAGCATTAAAGTTTTGAAAAACAACTCACAAAAGTGTCAAGCAGAACAATCTCGTCAGGATAACAAGAAAAAGAAAACAAAAGATCCACTTATTACTGCATTTCGTGAATCGCAGGAAAGGAGGGAAGCCAACAGGCAACGTAGGCATGAAGAAAAACTTGCATTGTTGCGAGAATTCCTGAGTAAGAAGGAGTAAACTTGAGGAGTCAACTTTTAGTTATAGCATTTCATATTATAATATATATTATAGTATATTATCTCGTTATTGTAGGCTATTCGATAACGGTGACTGTATTCGTGGCGAGGTGGACAGGAAAAACACACGTATTTCTATAACTCTCTATATGATATATTTGCTCTTCGTACAATACACGTCTGAATTCTATGACACCGTGAGCTCTTGTGAGCTCCCACAACGACCGCACGTAAGCGTGGCGCCCCGAGGCTCGCGCCACTCGGGAGCTGCCCTCTAGAAGGGCGGGAGCACGTCGCTCGTTCAAAGCCCGGCTTTTCATACTCCCTCCCTTTGTGCGAGCGATCCGTGTTCGTCTAATTTTCTTCTTTATCTGTAACATATCAAAAATCAGTTATCGAGTAAAATAGATCTCTAATTCTGTTCAAACTCTATATTCATTATATTGTCTCTTAGATATGCAAATGCTTCTAAAGGTAAAGGTTTTGTCATAATGTCTGCCAAGTTTTCTTTGGTCTCAATCCATTCGACTTTCACCTTCCCTTGATCAACACACTGCTTGATAAAGTCTCCATGAGTGTCAGCCATATGTTTTCTGTTTCCAGTTTCTTCTCTTTCTTCTAAGTTTTTCTTTATTTCCTCTAAGTTATCATCAAACATTTTAAGTTTGTGACTTCCATCCTTCTTAGTGCAGTTTCCTGCTGCTCTGTTATCACACCAGATTGTTGCAGGCAAGAATGTTTTTCCAACAACATATCTGAGCGACTTGTCTAATGAGATTACTTCTTGACAGGCCTCACTCATTGCTAGATACTCTGCTTGACAGGTAGAGAGTATGACATATGTCTGTCTATGACTTCTCCATGCTATCACATCTCCAAATATTTTGATTATATATCCTCCAGTGGATGTAGAATCAATGCAATCTCTGAAACTAGCGTCTGTCAGCGACTCTAACTCATCTGTTTTACTTTTAAACATTAATCCTCTATTTGCAGTTCCTTTAAGATATCTGAAGACTCTTTTTACATCTTGCCAGTCTTCTTCAGTGGGCTCTAATTGTTATTCCCAGAAAGTTCTTTGGTTCCCCAAGATCCTTCGTCTCAAATGTTTCACTCAACTTCTTTTTGATTTCTTCTAATTTCTTCTGATCATTACTTGCAACCAACATATCATCTACATAAAGTAATACGATCACTATTTTGCCTTCTTTCCTCCACGTGAACAGGCACGGCTCATGTAGGTCGTTCTCTAATCCAAGTTTCTTAGCCTCTTCTGAAAATCTCTTATTCCATCTTTTCGGACTTATCTTCAATCCGTATAAAGCTCTATTCAATCTACACACCTTAATCTTCTTGGTGTTTTCATCCAGTTCTACTCCTTCTGGAATTTCCATATATATTTCATCTTTTTCTTCTAGAACTCCATTTAAAAACGCAGTCTTAACATCTAGCTGACTAGCGTATAAATTATATTTATTTATTATTGCTAATATAGATCTAACCAGTGACAATCTTGAAACCGGTGCATATGTCTCTTTTAGATCATACACATTTTTGTCTTTACATCCTCTTATCACCAGTCTCGCTTTATATCTGGTTGATCCATCTGCTTCTAATTTCCTCTTAAATACCCACCTTGAATCTATTATATTAGGTCGTCTTCCATCTAATTTCTCTAATGGTCTATCGACAAGTTCCCACACTTGATTAGCATACATAGATTCAAGTTCCTCTTTGACTGCAATTTTCCAATTCTCTCTTTCGTTACTTGATATAGCTTCTTCATAAGTAACAGGCTCTCTATTTAACGATGCCATAAGGCATTGATGTAATTCATCTTCATTCTCTATATTCCGTTGAATATTTTTCACATTAATATAATTAGCAAAGCTAACATCTTCTATTTTTCTCCGCACATCAGTGTCTCCATTATCTTCTAGTTTTCTTTTAGTTTTACTTCTAGTCATTGGAGCTTCACTTTCCTTTCGTGCGTCCTTCTGCTTCTGTTCGTCTAGTTGTGTTGTTTGTTTTCTCGGTCTACCTCTTTTCCTTTTTTCAGGAATCTCTAGTTTTTGTTCTCCCTTTTCCTCATCCTCTACAAATTCTTTCATCCAATTTTTATCTAAGTCTTTTTCTTCTTCTATTTGACTGTTTTGATATATATTTTTATATGTTATCTTTTCATTAAATCTAATGTGTCGGGACTCTATAAATTTTCTTGTGCTTGGATGCCAGAGTATATATCCAGTGTCAGTATATCCTACCAACACACCTCTAATAGCTCTCTTGTCAAATTTCGACGTAGGCTTTGGTACTCTTGCATATCCAATGCATCCAAATCTCTTTATTTGCTCGAAATGACAACTTGTTTCTGATGAGAACTTCTTCAAGGGGATCTCATACTCTATAGTCTTATGTGGAGATCTGTTGTACGCATGCACAGCAGCGTCAACTGCCAACTCCCACATACTCTTTGGTAATCCCGAGTCGAACATATATGTTCTTATTTTCTCTTGCATCGTTCTGTTAAACCTTTCTGCAACTCCATTATGTTCCGGAGTGTACGGTGGTATATGGCTTCTATATTTTCTCTTTTTAACACTTCTTTAAAAGCACCTCCCGTAAATTCCTTGCCTTGATCTGACTTCACATAGCATAGCTTTTCTTCTTTTCCTAGTAGATTTCTGGCGGATATTAGGTATTTCTCTAGAGCTTCTCCCGATTCATCTTTCGTCTTCAAGGAGTAAGCTTTCGCTAATCTAGAATAATCGTCTATAAAGGTTATTATAAACCTCTTTCGTCCTGGATAAGATGTAGGTTTTATTGGACCCATGATATCCGTATGTATCACTTGTAGTGGTCTCTGTGCTTTATTTCTGTTTTCTTTAAACGGCAATTTTGCCATCTTTGCCATTATACAGACTTCACACTCTAATATGGAGTTATCAAACTTAACTGTCTCTAATCTCTTTTCTACTTTTTGTAGCTGTCTTAAATAGTTTAACGACGCATGACCTAATCTAACATGCCATAACATCGCCTCATTTATTTTCTCTAATTTCTTTACTTTTTCAATTACTGAGCTTTCACACATTTCTTCTATATTCTCTAATGTTTGTATATCTTCTAACTTAATGACTTGATCGAGTTAAGCATTATTGTATTCTATATTTTCGTTCACATTTGTGAGCTCTCCTTCATTCTCCCTCCCAATCGCAGAGCCAACATTGTCTCTTTCGTCTAATTCTCCCTCCGAAATTGATAATTCACTGGTCTGAATGTTTGCTTGCGATTGTTCAGGAGACTCACAATGTGGAACAATTTCTGCTCTACATCTATACACAGCACATTCTACACTTTCATTGTCCTCTATATTATTGTTTTTAACCTCAAATTGCATAATCCAATTTGGTTTCTCATAAATTCCTTCAAAAACAAATTTATTTGTTAGTTTATTGTGAACTTTAAACACTTTATCATCTAAATAAATACTGAACCCTGCATCAGCCAGCTTTCTTAAAGATAGTAAATTTTCGGATACTTCCTTCGTTGCAATTACATTTGTTAATTTAATTACTTTCTTTTCTTCCTCATTTATTAACAACAAAAGATCTCCTTTACCATCTATTCTTTTTGTTTATATTTTTATTAACGGTTTTATTTGTATACCTTTTTCCTCTAAATCTGTTCGTCTGGGCTCCGGCATTAGGACAGCTATCACCCTTGTGTCCTCTAATCTCCTGGCAGTAATAACAGAACCAGGCCTCTGATCCCGCTAGTGGGCAGTCCTTCGCCATGTGACCCAATTTGTTGCATCGGTAGCACTTTACTTCTTTGTGCTCTTCTGCGGTAGCCCTCTGCACTCTAACCTCTGGTTTCTCTAGCTTCTCTCTAACTTCACTCTTAGTCTCTGCCTCTAACTGCATCATGAAAGATTTTATTTCATCTACATTCATTTCTTTAAGATTAGTTTGTCTTCTAATTAAATCTACATTCCTCAGTTCCGGCACATTAATTGACACAGCTTGATACAATGCAGATCTCATTTCTTGTTCTGTGAGAGGTACCGCATCTTCGCATGATTCATATTCTCTAATTATTGAATCAAAGCGTTCGTAAAAATCACTTACTTTTTCGTCTTTTCTCATTTTAATTTGATAGAGTTTAGTTCGTACCAATGTATGAGTAACGTTTACTTCACTCTTTTTATAACTTCTTAATTTCTTCAAAATTTCTTTTGGATCTTTCTCATGTAAAATCCTTTTATGATAATTTTCATCTAAATGATTGATTATTATATCTCTAACTAGACTTTTTCTCTTAGCAACTTTTAATTCGGAAAGATTTTCTGGATTATCAATGTTTGAATCTATTACATCTAATAACTCGTTATTCATTAATTCGGATTTTAAATAATCCATCCAAAGATCAAAGTTAGATTTTTGCGTTAGCTTATATTCTCTTCTAATATGCAACCTTTGACTGTTTAATTCTACTTCTAAAGCACTCTTAATTGTCTCTAAACTTCTATTTTTCTCGACTGAACAGACTGTTTCATCTAACTTTTTCTTTTTAGGCTCTACTTCTGATTCTTTAACCGTTTGTATACCGTTTTCTACTTTACTTTGCGTATTCTGTTTATTTACCTCTAAACGTCTAATCTTTAGTTTCTCTTTCTCTAAATTTACGTGGGCGACTTCTACCATGTTTTCCATCATGGAGGTTGCTTGGGTCATAACCTTATCCAACATCTTCATTACTGATTCCATTTTCTCAACCATCTTTTCTTGTTTCTCGTAAAGCATCTTTGTCCCTATTGGTAGTACAGGACGATTTTCAGCTCATTCTCTATTTACATCTATGTTCTCTATAATTTTTGGTTTGCCGCGTTTCGGGATTGCACCCTTTGCTTCAGTCTCCTTCTTGTTCTCTTTTTCTTCTAAACAAAATTTTTAAATTACTCTATCTCTGAATACACAAGTATATTATCCTTCTTGATTGTTTTATTTAAAAAAAATACTCTCTTACCTTCATCTTTACTCATCTTTTTATCACTACCTCTCTCTCTCTCTCTACCACTGTGACCACGCTGCTGTCACTATCGTAGTCAACCAGTGAATCCTGGTTTTCTTCCTCATCCATCGGAAGATTTTTCGTCTTATCTTCTTCCATCTAAATCGGGATTCAAGTATCAATTGAACATTAGCATTCCTCTTTTGACAAGATAAACCAACATTCATATTGACCGATAATAATTTACAATTTCTATCACTAGATCTCTTTCAGCGATAAAAATTTAATGCTTATGAGGCTATATAGAACGCACTGCAATTCACAATAACCCCAAAGCGAGAAAACCACGCGCCTCTGCAGGGCTATCCGCACGCGCACACCACTGTCCGTTGCGATCTCCAGCACTGCTGAAAAGATCTATGGGAGCTCGGGTTGATCACGCACGCGCACGGGGCCCATACAAATTTACGCGGCCTCCCTGTACAGTAATCAAGCT
>NW_020221337.1:15543-17667 GCF_003070985.1 Temnothorax curvispinosus
ATACATGTCGATTTTGAAAATTTATTCCATACACATGCCTGTATATATATATATATATATATGTGTGTTATGGCGTCGCATCGATGCTATATTTTTCAAATCGATCATGCGTCAGCGCGTGCCCGGCAACGCGTCCCTCCCGCCAAAATAATGACTCACTTTTCACGATCGGACTTTCGCGCGTCAAAAAAAGTGACTCTCGCCGTTCACGATCGGACTTGCACAGGCACATCGCTTTTCCCGCCAGCTTGTTACCAAGCGGCATATATCTATCTCTTTCTATCTCACACATCTATCTCTTTATATCTCACACATCTATCTCTTTATACATCTATCTCTAATTCTCTTATTGTCACTGTTGCCTCTATTTCTATCTCTCAAGAAGAAGGCAAAAACATCTATTTCCTTCTAACAGCATTTATCGAACGAACGTTCTTATTTGCTGAGAATTCTCTCGTTTTGCTCGTCAGCAACGAGGAATATTATTTACTTACCCTCTAATCTTCTAGATTCTTCTAAATGATTCTTCTAAATGCTTTTGTCTTCCCGATGCCCTTCGCCGGCGTCTCACACACTTCACACGTTCGACTTGATGTTTTCGTGCTTCGTTCTTCACGCAGGGGAATCGTGCCCTGGGCCCATAACCTGTAGGCTATTCGATAACGGTGACTGTATTCGTGGCGAGGTGGACAGGAAAAACACACGTATTTCTATAACTCTCTATATGATATATTTGCTCTTCGTACAATACACGTCTGAATTCTATGACACCGTGAGCTCTTGTGAGCTCCCACAACGACCGCACGTAAGCGTGGCGCCCCGAGGCTCGCGCCACTCGGGAGCTGCCCTCTAGAAGGGCGGGAGCACGTCGCTCGTTCAAAGCCCGGCTTCTCATAGTTATTATAACTTAGAGTTTTTCTAATATCTATTTATCTACATAATAAGGATAATGTAAACTTGTCAAATTTTTTATGAAAATTTTTGAATTGTTATACAAACTTGAATTTTGAAATTTCTTTTCTAGAGTTTCATCGAAATATCATTGATTAAATATCACAAGATACATTTTTTCAAATGTTCAAAATTCACAAAGCTATAAAATATCCATATACCAAAAACTGATATTTTTTTTTTTATATTTTGATGCTGTATAAAGGAAGCGTGGCACTAGAAAATGATCGCACTGGAAGCAATTGTACTTTGTATTTTTCAGTGCCATGTCGGATTTATATTGTGATATTTTGTGCTGTGATGTTTGTAATGTATCCTTTTTTTAAGATATTTCGACTTTTGACCTTTAATTTATTTTTTGAAGCTTTTATAACTAAAATTTGCTATTTTATGGTAAAATAATACTTGATAAAGACCATATATAAGTTTCTATAAGTTTTTGCAAATAAGTTTATTGCTATGTATAATTAAACTATTATGAAGGAAAAAACAAATTAAAAGTTGTATTTGTTAAATTTGAATAAAATGAAAAATTCATCATAAATAAAAAAGTGTAAAGAGACTTTTTTAAATAAATGTTTTTAATTGGTCCATATATTCAATCGTTATATATTCTTTACAATTTACAATACATTTTCTTTCACAATGTCAATATTAATTATGTCAACATTTTGTGTTAAGTTTAGTAGTAGAGATTGAGTCAATTTTTATACAAATTGTCTAGCCAATTCATCACGTTTCAGCTGACCAAGTCTAGCATTGTCGTCATGATTTACAAAATTTTCTTGGTCGTTTCTTGCATTATTTTCTAACTCATTTAGAAAATCATTCCGTTCAATGCATAAATTGTGCATCATGCAACATGAAATTATAAATTTTGATGTTTTCAAAACACGTCACATATCCGTCCGTATCAACTGCCTCCACCTTTGTTTCAGGAGCCCGAAAGCATTTTCAATTTTAACTCTTGTACGACAAAATCGGTAGTTAAATTCTCGTTGTTCTTCTGTCAAATCTCTATACTCTCGATATGGCGTCATGACGTTTTCATTTATTGGATATGCGGCATCTCCCAGTATATGAAAGTCTCGTCCCATCAGCACTTTAGGCCGAATAAATGATAATAAAAATGTTCTTGCATCGTGGATCTTGCCTGGTACTCCGGTGAAGACA
>NW_020221338.1:0-7471 GCF_003070985.1 Temnothorax curvispinosus
GTAGGGCGAATAACAGCGGATACATATTTTCGTTTGACTTCCAAACAATTACCATATGTTTTATGTACATTTTTATAATTCTTATTTCATAATTCCAACCCTATAACTTGTAATAAAATTTTATTTTTATGTTATTCACTCACAATACCAATCTTTTATTTCTTCTATCTAGATTAAGTTACACTATATACCTTTCTCCTTAAGATGAAAAATAGCGAGGATGCTTTCCTTTCTAAATTTTATGTATATACATAATGACAATAATAATAATAATAACAAAAAAAGGACACAGTATGAGTAGCATAAAAATAATAGCCACCTGACTGTCAAATAAATACGAGGCTTTGGCACATTCCCTCCTTAAATTACTTAATGCAAAAAAAGGAAACTTTCGAATAAAATTAAACAAAAAATGTGCCGACTACCAACAGCACCCCGATGAGTTATTCCGTTTGAGAATTTCATCTATTTATCGTAACTTGCCACCATTGTTATACAAAGCAACTGCTAGACGAAAGACTGCTAGCCCCTCATCGTCCTCGGTGAGCTAATCCATTAGGATACCATGCCCAGCCAGACGAGTACATAACAATCCAGCTATAATTAAGTGGCAAGTATTAAACCTGCGATAAATCACAAATACATTAAAACCTGTCAGCAAGCCGGCAAGGCATACAAAAACAAGGAGCTTTGGGACTGCCGTAAGGGTCAGTTGAAAAACTGCCACAAAAAAAAAAGGGACGTCTCGGGACGGACGACAGCCACGTGGACAATCCACTCTAGGTAGTAAGGGCACAGTTATTGCCCCGTTAAAGAAAGGAAAGATAGCCTCACATGAAACGAAACCTTGCGTATTGCGAATAATATTAAGACATTATTAAATTTAGTAAAAAATATATATATATGCGTATATAATAAATATCCCTCGTGCGTTTGAATGGGCATGTAAATCGGAATTACCATTTTCTAAAAACTTTGATCTAAAATAATCTAATACATGCCCATGCAGGCAACACCATTGCACAAACCAGAAGGACGAAAGAATAAAGGAAGGGGCTATGGTGGTTGCCTTTTTCTTTCCTCCTTCTCTAAATAGAAACCAAGAACGAACCCTTTGAAAAAAAAGGGGACCAAGAAGCTTGCGAAAAACGGAAATCGTTCCTTAATCAATTAATCCGCAAATGTTGTGTTACACACCCCCAACATTTGTCTAAGGCGGGGGGTGTTACGTCCAGCGGACTCCACGATGTCCCTTTTTCGCGGGAATTCTTATACACCTAAGATAGCCCTAATATTAGATAAACAAGCCGAGTACGGACGGTTATCGATCGGGGCGAGGTTAGATCTCGCATTCCTTTTTTTTTATTACAACTATAATAGCTATTTGCCTAGGCGACGAAGCGACCCTCCGGAGTAAAATATTGACAGACGGGGCATACGTAATGGGATTTTTCTATCAACCTTGTCTAGCCCATAACTATAAACCCGGCGACAAGACGCGCCAAAAGGTCCTGAATCTCAGACAGAGTTGATGAAGATCTTTATTGCATCGAGCGAGCTTTCTAAAATTGCTCGTGCGATGTTTCCGACAAACAGAGACAAGGCCTAGGACGTGATTGTAAATACACGTGGCGGAAGTTCTGTTTGCCTTGTACCTACCATTAAGATTAAGAAGTATGCATCGTCTGTCGATATAGAAACAGGGTCGCGAGATAAGTAAGGAACCCCAATAAAAGAGAAATCGGCGATAGCCGAAAAACGAATGGGTCACTGGAAAGAACCGATGGGTTACACCCCCAATAAAACAGTGGGGCTTTAAGAGGGGGCTCACCAATAGAAAACCGCAAAAATCGATAACCGTCTCTAGCTTTCTAGGATAGGCGTAAACCCAAAATCTACCCCTAGGGCAAGAAACATCTCGTCCAATAAGAATTCCCTTAAATAATAATTAGAAACATCCCGCCAACCAGAAATCCCTTAAACGAAAACCAGACACATCCCACACAAAATCCACCCCTTCCATCCTTCGAACCTTCTTATTTAAATCGCGACGTCGCAGGACCCGGCTCAGAGAAATTTTCTCAGTTCAAGTCCGCATTGCTCGGTTACAATCTAAACCTCATTCGTTTCGAGAAGCTCACGTTTAGAGTCACTGCAGCAGATCCGACGGACCAGTCGCCCCAACTCACTCACCGACGAGTCCAACGTCCATTACTGAGAGAAGGCGTACTGAGACTCGTTCGAACTCAAGTCATCAAGTAGTAAGTCCCATAATTTTCTTAATCCTTCTTTTTCCGCGTTATCGCCCCCCTTAAACGGTCTATCGATTGTCGGACCCCGGAAGCTCATTATATATTTGGGGGTCGGTCAGTGTAGGCATCGGGTTCCCAGCGGTCGTTGGCGTTGTCGTGGGCCGGACTTACCTCCCGGCGTCTCGTCGCTGTCGTGGACTCAGCTGGTCCACTGACCTCCCTGAGCTTATGCTCGTGGGTCGGTTAGTGTAGGCATCGAGTTCCCAGCGGTCGTTGGCGTTGTGGTAGGCCTGACTTGGCTCCCGGCGTCTCGTCGCTGTCGTGGGCCCAGCCGTCCACTGACCTCTCTCCCCCTTCTTTAAGCTCGACGATTTCCTTTTGCTCGCTTCCGACCGGGTCCGAGAGAGATCGACTAAATAAGTAAATAATTTTAGTGGACTCGAAAGTCCTGGCCCCTCAGAAACCGAATCTCCGCACGATCAGGCGACAGAGAAATCGCCAGAACAAGCGGGCGCGACGGGAGATCGAACTCCCCCGAGAGCAGCTCAACGCCGGTCCTCCGCGACTCGCCATCCCACCGCCCCTACCAGCGTTTACAGAAGAACCCGGTTGTTCGAACCAGAATCGTCCCACTAACATCCTGCCCTATCGCCCAGTCGTCCTGCCTTTTCGCCCAATTGTCGAACATCGCCCTATTTGCCGCGTGGCTCCGTTTCGCGTGGTCCCTCCTCGCGTGGTCCCCGTCAACCCCGATCCAGCCCGCTTCCTAGAACCTTCCGATTCTCCCTCCTCTTCCCGAAGTCCGTCTCCAACCTCTTCGACCGCCTCGACTCTCGATCTCGAGGAATTAGACGACCCAGAGATCGTAATCTTAAAATAAATTTTAATTTTTTTTAATTCTCATATGTTTAACTTCACAATTTACATATACTTTAATTTTAAGCCCGATTTAAATTAATTTACACACATACATAACACTTACTAAATTCATGTAATCTCACTACTGATTCCGATTGTAATAATAGCGGGCAAGATGTTCATTTTCAAATAAGTTTTTCCTTAAAGATCTTGCCCGATCACCTCCGCACCTATGTAACACCCGCGAGAAATACACACACTCGTTACGCATACATCCGACACTCACACTTATAAATGTATTCAATTTTATTTTGCCTAATTCTCATTTATTGTTCACCTAGCTTATATTATTGTAATAAATGTTCATTTTATGTTAAATATTAATTTCAATTTGCATTCATTTATAACTTAAGACCCACTACCATCCACCTTTCGAAATTGCACGAGGTCCGATCCTGAGTTAAAGGGATTAAATTCTCTGACTCGAAAAAGGACCGACGATCGCACCGCTCACGAAAGGCGTCCTAACGTCCTTACAGACGTTGACCCTTTCTGAGTCATAAAAGTGCGTTCGGCTCGCGCCACGCGTCTCCGAGCGCGTACCTGCGAGCGACATTTGTAAGTATCTAGCTGCGTCCTCCCTTCCCCCGACCCCTCTGGCTAGCCTTTTCCTTGCTTCCCAGATTTTCGTATCCTAATCCCGGGGTTGGACGTAACAATATATATATATATTTTTTTTAAATTAATTTTATTAATTTTTTTAAACTTTTCATCAAAATATTGCTGCATTTCTTGATGTATACATTTAGCATTTATTTATTGTATTCTTATTATAAACGTATCTTCGATTTTCTTCGATAAATCTTTGATTGTCGGCAAAGTGGATGTTGAAATCGAAAATGCTGCAAACTCAATGAATGATGGTGCCATCATAGAAAATACAGAGTTTATTCTTCAAAAGCACAGTCCAACAGTAGTTGCACAATCACATCAGATTTCTGTTCCTGCTTCGGCTTTGGAACGAGAGAAATTCGGCAATGTTTCAGTCATTAGCGAATGTAAGTTGCATTTTCCACTCATTGTAGTTAAGAGGTGTCGCTCAATACGCAGTTGTAAATATAATAAAAATTTCAAACACAAAAATTCCGTTTATCTCAAATTGATATAGAAATAGTGTAACTCCAGTATTTACGCCGCAGACATAAAAAAAAAAATTAAAGAAATGAAGGTATTTGCTCGCAATTATTCTGTTATGTGCCTTTATGTCATATATATTAATATTGTGTTGCAATTTCAGTTCTTTAGCGCGATCATATATATTACGATCATAGACTACGTAAAATAATTACTGTAGGGAATGTAAAAGGTTTAATGGTTATTTCACATAAGTGTACATAAGTGTGAAGGGATAGTAATAAAGGATAAAATACAACAAAATACAAGTGCATAGCTCTTGTATTCTTTGTTTAGTTTGATATCTTGTATATCTCATCTGTTTAGGATATATGACACTAGCTTTTTCGCCCGCGCTTTGCGAGTAGTAGACAGTATAAACATGCCTTAAACATAGTAAATAGTACTTGATAAAGTAAGTTTTCCTTAAGTGCGGATATACCGGAGTTACCCTATGTTAACTTTCGTTCTCTGTAACTCTCACGTATTTGCGAGTACATTATATCATAGTTTATGCAATTGATGATATCTATTTAATTACAATTAGTTGTGAAGAATCGTTATAATTTTTTATTGTACTTTTTTTTGCTAGGTCATGAATTATTCAAAAGTGGAGAATGTAGCAAAAATTTTTCTGCCAATTTACCTAAAAATTGGGGGGTCACCGAAATACATGCGCGTGAAAAACAACATGTACTCTTTACATATTCAGTTATGAGAATAAAAAACGGCGTCGATTCTCCGGTTACACAAAAAAGCGTAACTCTTGATACTCAAAGAAAACTCCGCTACTATGTATACGGTAATCTCGTTGACGAAAACGATACTGACCTTGTACAATTTTGGAACAACACTATATCGCTGCCAGTTGTTTTGGAAAAGTTTCAACATAAGAATATATGCAATGGTCTAGGAAATATTAATGTTTATTGTATTCCGGAACAATGCGCGTTCAAGGATTATGTCGATGAATGGCGTGCCCACGAATGTTCTCTGCTGTCAAAAAAAAAAAGATGTGATCGTTGCAATAAGTTGAGAAAATCAGTACTACAAAAAGGAAAAAAATTGGAGAGTTGCAAGGCGCTTAATCGTGTCTTAAAATCGTCAAATCCAATTGATCAAAAAAAGTTAGCATCAATGCGAAAAAAACTGAACAATCAAACACGGAAGGCAAAACGTACTAAATATCGTGTGGAATTATTAATGCAGTCATTGAAAAACAAAGAAGCTGAAATTGTTGCTATTCAGGATCAAACATTGAATGAAAAGTGTTCAGCATTAAAAGTACCCGCCACCCAGAGAATAGCTTTAAAAGAAATTATTGCAGCTGCGTCAAAAAAACACGATCGAGGCCGACGTTACACGGACGAATGGATCATGTTATGTGTTTTAATGAATATTCGGTCACCTGGATTTTATGAATTCCTGCGCAAAAACAATGTTATGCCGTTGCCGTGTACAAGAACAATTCGAAACTATATTTCTCTTATCAACACCAAATGTGGCTTTGATGAACACTTTGCACAACTGTTAAAAAAACAATTCGAGACTAGAACGCCACTACAACGTCATGGTATGTTGCTGTTAGATGAAATTAATCTTCGAAAATCCGTTGCTGTTTGTTCTAAAAATCTCACGTACGTTGGTTTGACGGATTTGGGTGATGATGAACAGCAATCTACAGATCTGAGTGAACAAGCAACTCATGGTCTCGTCCTGATGTTTCAATCACTAGCAGACAAATATACACAACCAGTGGCAGTTTTTGCTTCGAAAAATCCCGTAAAAGGCGAAGAACTTGCAAAATTGGTAGTAAAAGCAGTTGTATACATAGAAAGCATTGGGGCAAAAATACACGGAGTAATTGCGGACGGCGCGAAAACAAATACAAAGATGTGGTCCATATTGGATATAAAAATTTGTCATCATGACATGAAGACATGGTTCACTCATCCACTTGATAACGACCGGAAAATATTTGTCTTCTGTGACACGCCCCATTTAATAAAAAACGTTCGGAATCGCTTATATAATAAACGTCGTTTAAGGGTAAATTGATTGATTAAATGGCATTTGAAAGAATTTTACTATATTAAAAGAATTCGTATTCGCTTAATTATACTAATTACTACGAAAACTATTTTTAGATCAATTGTACGACCAATTATATCGAGTGGAAGTACTTTGAGATTCTGTTTAACATTGACAGGAATCATGTCGGAAACATGAGAGCATGTCCAAAATTGTCCGAGAGACATATTAAATTAGACAGCACATCTAAAATGAGAGTGCGACTTGCTACTCAAGTATGTAATTAATATGTAATAAAATCTGATGTATTATTTTTATAGTACTGCGAAAAAAATGGGCACCCGAATCATCTACATTTCTTATTATTATACATTGATAACAGTAATGTTTTTAATTTATAGATTTTCAGTAACTCTGTAGCGCAAGGGTTAAAGTTTTATAAGTCGCACGGATGTGACGAGCTTGCTGGATGTGAAGAGACAATTGCTTTTGTGAAACGAATGAATGATATGTTTGATGCCTTAAATCAAAAATCTCCCAATGAAGGACTTACACCACAATCTAATGACTTCAAGGTAAAAATAGAAAAAACGTGGACTTTAGGATGTATTTTCAGACATTTTTCAAACTGTTTTATTAATAACTTAACACTACTATTGTTGAAGCTCAATGTTATTTAATGTATCTTTAATATAGATGATTTTTTTTTAATTTTTATCTTATTGGGATGCACTACAATTTACACGCACACACACACATATTGTTTTCTTTCTTTCTGATAACATACTATACATATCCTAAAATCTTCTCGTCTTGACGATGCCTCTATGAAATTGAAACCTTTTTTTCAGGTATTAGAAGATTCACTGCAGTGGCTGCAAGAATGGGAATCTGGTGTGCATAAAGGCGATATAATGGCTGACGAATTTTTAACGAAAGAGACTGCGACAGGATTAAAAATGTCACTGCAATCTACGATGGATCTGTGTCATTATCTTATCGACAAATTCAATTTCAAGTATTTGCTCACAGGAAAAGTGAACCAAGACAACTTGGAGGTATTGCCGTTTTGCCCCATCTCATTGACGAGATCACTATACAATATACACAAACAAGCTTACAACAAAATGTATTAGGGTTTATGTTTATATAAATCA
>NW_020221339.1:0-3724 GCF_003070985.1 Temnothorax curvispinosus
TAAGCGTGTAGATGTACTCTTTATTACTGATTTACATTGGGTTGATTTGATCTTTATACCGGATGTTCAGATTGTTGGAGGTAGTCAAGCTGGCAACCATTGGCACTGTATTTATTATGATGGAGACAAACTTCATATATATGATAGTTTGTACTTTGCAACACACTCTTATAATAATCTGTCATTATATGAACAAAAATACATAAAAAAGCGATACCCTAATTTAAGTCCAAACAATGTCATATTCGAAAAAGTTACAAAGCAACCAGACTTAGCATCGTGTGGTATATTTGCTTCAGCATTTGCTATAACAATAGCAAGAGGAGAAAATCCATCTACTAAAAAATATTCAATAATATGCAAGAGATGCGTAGACATTGTCTGAGAATTATTGAAGAAAAAGAATTACTGCCTTTTCCAGAAGAATAATAATTAAAAATTATAACGATGTGATACATACTAAACATTGCGTAAAATTATAAAAACGTTGCCTAAATTAATAAGGATAAAAATATATAAATAAGTAAAAATTAAATAAGTATAAAATAGGTAAATAAGTATAAAAAAAAATATAGTAAGATAAACATTAAAATATTGAACAATTTAGAGAACCTACATTTAGTTCGCATAAAAAATCAAATAACAAAAACGCAAATAAGTATAAAAATAAATAAATCACTATAAAAAGAAAAATTGAAAGATAAGCATTGAAATATTAAACAATTTGGAGATTTTACATTGACCAGTTCGCCTAGAAAATCAAATAACAAAAGCACAGTTTGAACGAGGTGAAGTAAATCTAAGGATGATTACTATGGATTACTATGGATGGGTGACCATGTGAATTTTTCGAGCAGGCATTGTGACCGTCGCAGAAGAAAGGAAAGTACAGTATAGTTCAATATTTTTAATAAAGAAAACATATACAGGCAATCCTATTGCAACATATTTAAAATATTATTATTAAAGTATTGGATTAAGTTTTAAAAAATATTTTTTAAAAATTTATGCAGAAAGTATTAAAATTTTAATTATTTCATTAAATTCTTTTTTTCAAAAATTTAGGAAATCAGCTAAAACTGCGATACTTTCAAATTATGGTTTTAAACTTATATTTAAATTTTTTATTTATAATTTTTGGTTTATATTTTTTTATTTTTTTTTTAACTCCGCCTTGGACGGTCCCAAGCCCGGCCTGAGAAAGGAGGAGGGTTGGAGTAGGCAATCTTAGTACCCATTCCGTAAAACTAATTGTATAATTTTAATATTGTTTAAATATTGTTTAAATATTGTTTAAATATTGTTTAAAAACATAAAAACATACAAACAGCATTATTTTAAAAAATTATAATTTAATTAAAAGTTTGAAGCAATTAAATTTTCAGAAAAGTATTGATTTTTTATGAAACCATAATTAAAATTTACAAAACCCATTCACCATTGCCAAATTCAGCACCATCTTTTTTGTTCAATTCAAATCAATCTTTAATGATACTCTATCTATAAAAAAAGTGTGCAAGTAGAAACTTGCACATTACTTCCTCATAGTTTTTAAGTGTGCAAGTAGAAACTTGCACATTGCTTCCTCATAGTTTTTAAGTGTGCAAGTAGAAACCTGCACATTGTTTTCTTATGGCTTTGAAATGTGCAAGTAGAAACCTTTGCTCACAAAGCTTCCTCTATGAGGAAGCCAAAACAAATAAATACTAATAATTATACATCGAATAAAATACAAACTTCCTTATAGAGGAGCTTTGTGAGCGAAGGTTTCTACTTGCACACTTAAAAACTATGAGGAAGCAATGTGCAAGTTTTTTTTATTTAAAATGTAGAAAATTAATATTTTGAATTTAAGTCATGATTTTCCTACAAAATTGTTATCAATATTTTAAGGACTGTAAAAAATTTTACAGCATTTTTAATGTAAAAATTAATTAATTAAATTAATAATTTATATTAATTTGAATACATATTACAGTATATAGCATACTAAAGCTTTATTAAAAAATAACTAAAAAATTTCTTGTAATGCTTGATTGTTCCAATTAAACTTATTAAACCATAAAGTGCATTGTTGAATATAAAAAAAATAGAGAAGAAGCAAAAAAAAATTATTTAAGAATCAATGTTTGCAAACAGTAATGTTCATTCAGTTTTGAAAAAAGGTTCTTTCTTTATTGTAAAGTCTAATTTATTATAAATAACTTGTTGCAGATAATAGAGAAAATTTATTAAACAGAAGCGAACGCCACAAATTTAAAAAAATACGACGCAGTGATGCATTGGAAAAATTACGTTTAAAATCAAAAGATCGTAATATTCACGAAAAAAATAAGGTAAAGTAACGAATATTTGTTTTTTCGTACTTATTGTAATGTTTGATTATTGACTTTGCTATTACAAGTAATAATAACAGTGACAATAATATAAACAACAATAACAATAATAATAATAATGATAATATTAATTACAGAAAATTTGAACCAAATTGAAGAAACTAGCAAAACTAAAGAGTGGAAAAAAACAGTTGAATAAATTGAAAGGAAAACGACGATTGATTCATAGCGATGAAAGTGATAATGTTTTTACAGAAAATGAAAATGATGAATCAAACGAAAGACGACGATTGATTCATAGCGATGAAAGTGATAACGTTTTTACAGAAAATGAAAATGATGATTCAAACAAACAAGGTAAAGAGGGAAAAGTTAAATAAATATTATATTATTACTTATTCAAGCATGTAAATAGATAAAACGATAAATTTTAATATTATTTACTGCATAATTTTCTTCTTGAAGACTTTGAAAGTACTAAAATTACATCTCGTAGTATCATTGACGATAGCCCCAGAAGAGCTTCAAGAGCTTTAAAATCCTTAACACCAGAACTTCAACGAAACAATAATCGTATTGATCCTCACGATGAGCAGATACCACGTAATGTTACATAAGAAATTAAATATTTTTGTAAAGACTTCAGTAATTTATCTTTTTTTTATTATACAATACAAATTTAATATGTGTAAAAAAACTATTTCAAAACTTAACGTATATTATTGTGTAATGTTGTAGTTGAAAATTATGAAAATATTAGAAATGCACGGTCTTCTACTATTAATATTAATCACAGTCCTGTGAGAAGTCCAGGAAACGAACATGCACAATCATCTTTACCGCATAACACCGTCAATAATGATGATGATGAAAGATCAGGTAATGTAGTTTTGTAGAATAAAGCAATTTTTTATTTTTTTTTAATTAACGTAATTTAATTTTTATTTATATTTTTATTATTCAGTAATAAATGAATATGTAGAAACTCCTTCATCCAGACGAAGAAAAAGTTGTATTGTTTACCGACATACACAATCACCTTTACCGCATAATCACAGTCCTCTGAGAAATCCAAGAAACCAACATGCACAATTACCTTTACCGCATAATCACAGTCCTGTGAGAAATCTAGGAAACTAACATGCACAAAATGAGCATGTAGAAACTCCTCCGTCCAGACGAAGAAGTTGCATTGTTTACCAACCAAAAAGAGGTATAGATTTACAATATTATCATACTTCTTAGATGTAATTGAAGAACATTCTTTTTCCTTGTATTGTAGTAGATTATATATAAAGTAACATCTTATAAAAATAATTTAATTTTTATGTAGTTCTAAGGGAATTAGCAGAAGAGCGTGATGATACAGATAATGATAATATATATAA
>NW_020221340.1:0-3415 GCF_003070985.1 Temnothorax curvispinosus
TGGGAATTCATTCAATTTTATCGCTACGTGTCTCAACTTCTCTTGTTAAAAACAAAAAACTAATGTATAGCTTTTGATTTTACATATATAATTGTTAAATTTCAGTTTTGTCAGATGCGATTTGTGCGAGCTTATTTCGTGGAGCAAATATTTTGTTGCGTTTTCGAGAAAGTATTTATCCGATCATTAGCGAAGCGACGCAATGCATTTATATTGGATCACGAGGGACTATGCGCAAATTTTCGCATTGTTTGCGGATTTTATAACTTTATTGACGAATATAAGATCTAAGATCTTTCGCATAATTGATTTACGATTAAACTCGCGCTTTATTATTGAGGCTCAGATGTACACCCGTCCTGTATCACGTCAATAAAAATCTGGCAGCAAAACGTGTATGAATTCATTCGTTTAGCAAAGGATGCGCGTTGTGTGTGTCGACCTTAGAAGCGCACGTTGGAATTTCATCCGGAGGGAAAAAAACTTTGTCGCGTTTTTTTAATCTTTCTGATTCTCAAAATAAATTCTTTGTGTATATTTTTTTGTGCTCATAATATTATTAGATTTTTGCAAATTAATTTTCTTTTCATGAAATATATTTTGGCAACTATGCCGTCTATAGAAAGAAATCTGTCGGACCTGTGCTAACTCGGACCACGTGCGTTTTTGACGTTTAGATATTAGTAAAATTCGGTTAGTGATTGAATTTCTCTTAGAAAACAAAAAAATGACCTGTCTCGTTTCTTGATAGAAATTCGATAGAAATTCGATAGAAATTCGATAGAGATGTTAAATACTAATTTATTAGGTGCGTTCGGGAAGACGCTATTAGTGCTATTTGCTTATTTTATCCTTGTTTTACAACTGATGAGCGATAAAGATAGAATGATGCAATAGCGCTAATATAGCGCGTTTCCCGAACGCAGCCATTGTGTTATAAATTTGACGTTCGCTTTTCGTGTGAGACTGGCATCGGCTTCCTATCTCGCTAAACGGGCCTTTTTCAGTCGGATACGTTTCCCACTCGGCATGTAATATTTCAGAAACATTTCTGCAAAATTCCATTTGAAATATTACACCTTTCATCAATATTTCAGAAATATTTCACGACCGTTTCTGCAACATTTCTGCAATGTTTCAATCGGCACAATTATTTTAAATGCAACTTTGCTGAAAGATTTCGGCAATATTTCGGTAATATTACTGAAATATTTCTGAAATATATCTACGAAATATTGCAGAAACACTTCAGAGATATTTCAAATACATTTTACACTGAGAAAAATGTTTTGTATTAGCAAACAAAATTTTGTTACTTACGTAAAAACTATTTGTTGATATGTGAAAAATGAAATATTTTGTTACCGGAACAAAAAAAAATATATTAAGGGGATGCTAAAGCCGTCCAAATTACCGACAATTCATTTCAAAGCTCTCATTTTGAAACGGCTTTACAGATCGCAAAATCCTTTTACAGGAGTAAAGTAGAGGTACTAATGAAGGGTGGGATTGTCAAATAATTAGTAATAATTAAAAAAAATTTTTAAATGCTGTCACCTCATAACCTTATTTTCTGATATAAACAGTTGTATACGTAATATGTACGAAATTAAACTTTCCCACCCTTCAGAAGACGTGCACAAACAATAACGTACCTTTGAAATTGAGATTGAAAGCCTGGAATAAAAATGAGAGCTTTGAAACGATCGTGTATATTTTTCACAAAAATATTCACGCAGAGCAGCAATTATGTCACAGCAGTAGTTCACGGATCTTGCGAGAGATGGCGAGATGGCGCAAGCAGCTGTGGGCAGTTTCGGGGTTGGCTACATTGTCTGGTTCCTACACAGCAATCGAACCAGGACAGATATATGATACAGATATCTCGTTAGGCATTTTTACATTTTTTTCAGTTATTACTAATTATTTTACAATCCCACCCTTCATTAGTACCTAAACTTTACTCCTGTAAAAGGATTTTGCGATCTATGAAGCCGTTTCAAAGAACGAGCTTTGAAAGATATGTGGTACAGATATCGCGTTAGACATTTTTACATTTTTTTCAATTATTACTAATTATTTTACAATCCCACCTTTCATTAGTACCTAATCTTTACTCCTGTAAAAGGATTTTGCGATCTATGAAGCCGTTTCAAAGAACGAGCTTTGACAGATAAGGGCCCGATTCTCTATCTACAAACGTATGCGTAAACTCTGCTCTAACAGAAAAGCTGCAAGCTTATTGGCTAAAAACTGTGCGATAGCCAATCAGCAGCCTTTCTGTTAGAGCAGTGTTTGCGCATACGTTTCTCGTTAGAGAAGCGGGCCCATGTGGTACAGATATCTCGTTAGGCATTTTTACATTTTTTTCAATTATTACTAATTATTTTACAATCCCACTCTTCATTAGTACCTAAACTTTACTCCTGTAAAAGGATTTTGCGATCTATGAAGCCGTTTCAAAGAACGAGCTTTGAGAGATATGTCGTACAGATATGCCTCGTTAGACAAGGACATATATCTCTCGTATTATTCCTTTCTCTCCTATGTATGTAATTTGCATGCACCCATTTATTCCTCTCTCTCTTTCTCTTCCTCTCTCTCATCCCTGTCCCTCTCTCTCTCTTTCTCTTACAAGTACACTGGGTAGCTACTCTTAGTATGGTAAAATCAGGATTTTCTGGAAGAGTGGTGTTAGGATTCTAGGGTATATTTGAAGAAAGAAAAACGGTAATGTAATTTAGGACAAGAAACTCTATTTATTATAATTCATATAATGAGTCTATATGAGTTATATATAAGGCCATTTTGACGCCGACGGCGGCGCGTACGGCGGCGCGTATGGGGGCGCGTATGGGGGCGCGTATCAAATAATATTATGAGCACGAAAAAATATACACGAAAAATTTATTTTGAGAATCAGAATATTAAAAAAACGCGACAAAGTTTTTTCCCTCCGGATGAAATTCCAACGTGCGCTTCTAAGGTCAACGCGCATCCTTTGCTAAACGAATGAATTCATATACACGTTTTGCTGCCAGATTTTTATTGACGTGATACAGACGGGTGTACATCTGAGCCTCAATAAAGCGCGAGTTTAATCGTAAATCAATTATGCAAAAGATCTTAGATCTTATATTCGTCAATAAAGTTATAAAATCCGCAAACAATGCAAAAATTTGCGCATAGTCCCTCGTGATCGAATATAAATGCATCGCGTCGCTTTGCTAATGATCGGATAAACACTTTCTCGAAAACGCAACAAAATATTTGCTCCACGAAATAAGCTCGCACAAATCGCATGTGACAAAACTGAAATTTAGCAATTATATGTAAAATCAAAAGCTATAAATTAGTTTTTTGTTTTGAACAAGAGAAGTTGAGACACGTAGCGATAAAATTGAATGAATTCCCA
>NW_020221341.1:0-5347 GCF_003070985.1 Temnothorax curvispinosus
GAGAGAGAGAGAGAGAGAGGGGGGGGAAGGGTGGAGAAGCTGAAGCATCGGGAGGAAAATATTCGAGATTCCAGGGGAACCGCGTGATGACTCAATTTCGCAAAGACCGTTAAATGGCCCGCTATGAACCATGCGCCACCGCCGGCCGCGTTCCTTCTCTGTTTTTGAAGGCCGAACATTCTTCGTAGGGGGTCGATTATGCCGGCTTATAGGCATCTCCATAGAACGCCACCGACTACAAAGAAGAGACTCGGTTTATTTGACTTTTCCTACCTCGTGCCAAGTCAGTCGACGATTCCTACGAATCATTGTGTCAACGTCGGCCAGTTACACTTTGCCCTCTCAACCTCTTGCCCGATGCTTTTAAGTATATTTTATTCCAATCTAGTTAATCTTTCCATCTTCCCGGCAACATATAAATAGAACACTTTATACTAAGCTACTGCGATACGTGGTCATTTAATGACTTTTAATATTCAGCATATATTGCGTTGCAAGATATTCAGAAATATATTCTTTAACAAATTGGAAATTTTTTATTTGTGGAGACTTGAGAAGGTTAATAAATTAAAAATAAAATAGGTACTAATCAATAACAAAATTTTTTTTTCTTAATCTAAAAAAAGTTGCCTTTCACACACAACAGTGCGTGCAGCCTAATATTAGACAATTAAATGTTTCCATTCTCGATTGTTTGCTGTTAGCGGCTGTAATTTTTTTTTCGGCATGTATACCCGTACGAGCTTAGAAGCAATTTATTATATCGAAGGAGGTAAGGCCCTTTTTCACAAAGAGCGTCAGATGACGAGGGTAGAAAAGGGGAACATGTAAGAGCTATGCCCCAGGCACTTCTCCAAGCTTCAAGCCGAAGCGAAGATCGATCATAGCCCGAGCATGTAGATGAGATCGAGATCAGCGATCGACATCGGATGCGTACAAGGTGAGTAAGATAAGAGCAGCCAAAGGAGAAAGAAAGAGAAGGCAAAAGGAGGAGAGGGAAAAAGAGGGAAGAACAAAGGAATAAAGAGAGGGAAAGAGACCGCTGGATGCGCGACGCGACGAGCAATCAACGTAAATCACTTGGCTGATGCTCAATTTAACAAGAAGAGCCATTATGATCGCGAACTCGAAGTAACGAGCACGAGGAGAGATCTTTCTCTCTCGCTCCTTTATTTATAGCAAAGTGTGTGAACTACCTACGATCCCGAGTAAGAAAACACAGTTTGTTGCACACGCGTAACGCTATTTTAAGAGGCCCCCCCCCCAGGCGTTATTAGCGGCTGATTGGAAATGACAGCGAGAAAGCTTACACGGAAGAAATATGTCCCATTACAGGCTCGTTAGCAAAAAGCAACGCGCGTCAAAAGGAAAATTCAGCGACAGAAGTGTTGCGCTCAATAAAATATCTGCAGTTTACACCATACATAGTTTTCAAACAATATTCTATCAATCGTAGCGAGTAGCTCGCGAATAGTTACGCTATGAGTTTCGAGCTCTTTGTGTGTAATGTAGCGATTATACAAAATTAATTATATATATATACATACACACAATTATTCTTTCTTTATTCCCAAATTACCAGTGTATGTAAACAGTGCTTGAAAGATCAATAATTAATTATGTACTTGATTCATCAGTTTAAGAGGATATTCTGGTATAACAAGTAAAGAATTTGTTTTTCTCATAAAATATACTTCAAAAAAGTCTTAAAAAGATGTCTCTAAAGTCGTTTGTCGAAACCCGATGTTGTCGCAAAGTAAAAACCGTATTTAAAACTTTCTGTTTTTCTCGAAACTAAATTTTTTTGTTATACATTTATTAGTTTTTTCTTTTAATAAAATACCAACAAAATTTTGAGAGAAAACTATAATATTTTTTAATAAAAAAGTCGCCATTTCCAAAATGGAAATATTGATTTAGTTCCAGTTCAAACGATAGTCATACTTTTTCTAAATAAGAAAATTTATGCATTTTTTGCGAGCTTCTAGTAATCGGGATATAACATAAAAAAAAGTATGTTTTTGTTATTTGGAAAAAAATAAGGCTGAAAAAAGATGTAAAGTTTAACGTTGATCGCTTTTTTCGTTTCCCTAAAAAAATTCTTGAAAAATACCTTCTTCACCTTTCAAATCGGGATACCCCCTCAAGTCGCAGATTAATTATATATTAATTTGTATTTATTGCTACACTGGATAAATTATAGCATTTTCTGAGATAACTGAACAAATCGAATCTCGAATCGATATCGTAACTAACAGCATCGTAAATATATCGTTCCGAAAATAACGTGATGATTGTACATACATCCAACGCTCACTATATTAGATTTAGTGATCATCGTTAAACGTCTCGAGCCCGATATGAATCTTCAGCCGATTCGTATCTGCAGAGTTATTACGTAACGAAGAAACGCGCAGTCACGTGCCGGATCCCTTTGTGAAATTATGTATGTATAAGAAGCGTATATATAAAGGCGGAAGAAAGCATGGCCTGCACGTGCATAAATCGTTAACGTACTATAAAATTTGAAATACAAATCGATTAGTAAAAATTACACCTCCCGGGATTTATGTAAATTTTCCACCATCATGTATAATTACATCTTCTGATCGGATAAGCTTCTAATTAAATACCGTTAGGTCTTAAGTAATATAATTAATAATTAATAATTAATCGTTTATGTTAATTGGCCTATATATAAGTAGATATAATTCAATCAAGATGATTCTTTACCAGCACTTTTTATCAATCTATCTTTTTTTTTATCACCAGGCTGTTATCTCAAACAAGTTTTTCTATTAGCATACGTACTAGCTGATTACGTTGATGAAGAAGATTAGTATGTTTCTTCGAGCGTTTTTGTAAAACTACCACTATCGCCCCACTGTCTCAACAGTCTATTTCAATGATCTCTATGTTATGGAGTAGAGCCGCAAATTGTGCAGCTACGAGCTGCAATAACGCGGAGGGTACTCGCTCGAACGACCTTGGTGCTCGGTTGACGTCGTCGAGAGGGATCGCTTTTGACATGTCGAGGGCCCGAGAGGCTCACCAGTGGTCCTCGGGGTATCCTGGACTTTACCACGAAGCACCGTCGCTAATCGATGGTTCACAAACAGTACGCCTCGTGCTGGCCCTTCAGCCGACGAAGTGCGTTTAAGCTCGTTTGGTCAATTAGCGATTACTGAACACACCGCGGCTGATCTTCAGGGGTAAGCACACGAAAAGGACTCCTTAAGCTCCGTTCACGCCGGTCCGACATTTATAAATATTTCTGATCCAAATAATTCTGTTTGTTAAATTCTCTCAAATTCTTTCAAAAACAACAACTATCAATATCAGATGTAAAACGTGCCACAATTAAAAAAAAAAAAATCTTTAACTCGGAAAGAAACAGTTTGCAAGTATTGCGTGATCAAGTCTCGAAGAAATATGAGCTGTCAAGCAAAACAATGATACAAGTAAAAATATTGTACCCAATGAAAAAAATCCAGGTACACTCTATTACAGTTATAAAAAGAGGTATAATCTCTTGCAATCACAAAGAGAAAAATTGCATCAAGTTGACGTTCTCCGGAGAACAAAACTTAAATAATAATATAGATGCCTAGATAATAACTAAACACCTGACATTTGATGATTTATTATACCTGGCTTATTCTGCTCAATACCTTAATTAAACTATTACAATCCCAGAACTCGGTAAAAGGGGGAATACCCAATTAGAAGCGCGAAAAAAAAGACAATTTTTGTGAATTTTTTTAAGGAAACCTATACGAATTATGGTATTGATATTTTTTCTACATGAAAGTACACACTTTTAAGAATATGTTAAATTTTTTTTATTAAAAAATATTCAATATTGGCGAAGTATTCATGGCGAAGGGTTCTGTCAACTGCCGCAAAAAAAAGGTCCCCCGCGGTGACCACTCCCATTTCATTTGTAATCATCAGAATAAAAAAAACCAAAAAGATTATTAAAATTGACACTATAATTTAGTCTTTGTCGTAAGGGTTTTTGAAAATATCAATTTTTGACAAAATGGCGGACGTTTGAATTTAAGGGTTCGATTTTTAGGGAAAAATTCGGGTTTATTTTGCCGATAAGAAAAAACTAAGTCACTTAAAAAAAATCCTACGACAAAGACTAGATAATTATGTATAGAATAACCTCTATAAATTTCAAATTGATCGGTTCAGTGGTTGCCGAAATATTTTGGTCACCGATTTTTAACATGGTTTCGAGGAAAACGCGTTTGAAAATTGAACAATGAATAAATCGCAAAAATTTTAAGATTGTTTTTCTTTCGAAAAAAAAAAAAAAAAAAAAAAAAACGATCTGTTAAAGTCCCTCGTAACATTCGTAAAAGCAGTAAAGAAAGTCATCAAGTATCTGATCGCGCGAGGAACGAGAAAGTCGAGATACTCCCGCATGGCCTCAAAAGGGACCCCAAAAAGCTATATGGGCGTGTATACTTTCGAAAGCAAAGGCGCGGGGAGAAGTCGGAGGGGCTAGGAAGTCGATAAGTGTCCTTGCGCCAGAAGGAGGATTCTCTCGCATCTTGACACGGTGACCCCCACCCTGACGACCTCGACAAACCCCTCTACTACTACTACTACTACTGAGCAAACCCCGCAACCCAGTCCGTTCTTCTTCTTATCATCCCTAGGCGCCGTTCCATCCATCTTCCTTTCTTTCCATTTTCTTCGGCGCTACATACAGTCACCACTACCATCCTCAACATCGCCACCAACACACACCAAGGGAGCAAGACAGAGGGAGAGAGAGATACCATTCGCTGGCATGGCACCATACCAGGATCCGTCGGCAACCCTCCACTTCCCCCCCGCGACCCGTATACTCGCTCCCTTTCCGGGACCCGTACCATCCCCAGCTCCCCGGACCGATCCTCACCCCCAACTCCACCTCATGCTCTGTTCACTAATTGCACATTCTTCGCATAGTTTCGCCACCCCCGTCCTCTCGCCGATCCCTTCCTCGAGGGAGGAGGGGTCGAAAGGAGGGTATAGCAACCCCTCGACATACAACTACTGCCTCTCTCTCTCTCTCTCTCTCTCTCTCTCTCGTCCCTGCCCTCTTCTCTTCCTTTCATGACCTTCCGTCTTCTTCTCTCTTTGTCAACTCACATGTACCTTGTACTACATGCCTCAGCGCACGTCCTTGTCGAGCGGTTTCACCTTGCACGCCCCTCGCACGCTGCTGCATCCTACCCTTTGCACGAGCGTCTCTCTTTCTGCCTTCGTGTTGCGCCAACTCGGGGGATCTTTTCTCTCTTGCTTCTCCCCCCTCCTCACCTCTCTCTCTCTCTCTCTCTCTCTCTCTCTC
>NW_020221342.1:0-4206 GCF_003070985.1 Temnothorax curvispinosus
CTAGTCACGCTTTCCGCCTTACCGACACGAAAACTAATGCTTCAATACTACCGCCGTTTGAGTGTCTGTTTGGATTGGTACTACATTTATCATATCGCATAATTTCCTGTGTCGATCTCTTGGAAGCGCTTTAGTGAATACATCTGCACGCTGTAGCTCGGATGAAATATACTCTATCACCACATCGTTGTTCTCATGTTTTTCTCGAATGTAGTGATAGCGTATATCAATGTGCTTTGTACGCTTGTGAAATGCAGGATTTTTCACCAATCGTATTGCACTCTGATTGTCTACATATATAGTTGTTCCATTTTCGCAGGTACAACCGATATCTTTTAATAATTTACGCAGCCAAATGGCTTCTTTGGTAGCTGTCGCTGCTGCGACGTATTCGGATTCAGTTGTGCTAAGCACAACTAGCTTTTGTCTCTGCGAGGACCAAGATACTGGGCCGTTTGCCAAGAAAAAAATATATCCTGTATTTGATCTTCGCGTTTCTATATCGCTCGCGTAATCCGCGTCGGAGAATCCGATCAACTCTTTCTCGCTACCGCCGCTTTCATATTCTAACCCGTAGTCGATAGTACCTTTTAAATACGCGAAGATACGCTTGACTGCCTTCCAGTGCTCAACACTGTGATTGTTTAGGAATTTGCTTACAGAGTTGACTGCAAAGGCTATGTCTGGACGAGACACAGCTACAAGGAAAACTAGTGACCCTACTGCCTCTCGATATGGCACTGTATTCGACTTTTCATTCGTTTCTTCTACAGGGTACAGAATTACATGTGGATCGGCCGGTACGCTTACCGGTTTTGCATCGCGCATTCCGAATTTTTCGATTATTCTTTCGATATACATTCTTTGGTGAACAAATAGCCTTTTATTATACCTATCGCGTTCGATTTGCATCCCTACAAAAGAACTTGAATCACCGATCTTAATTTTAAACGCTTCACTTAAATGTTTGGCTACAATGTTCAATGTTGACTTAGACTTAGCCGCGACTAGACCATCGTCCACAAACAAGGCTAAGTACACTGTTTCACCATTGATTTGCCCGACAAAGATACACTGGTCTGCTTCACTACACTTGAAGTTGTACTTGATCAGAAATTGTAGAAATTTCTTGTTCCAGCACCTTGGTGCCTGTTTAAGACCATACAGAGACTTGAGCAGTTTGCACACAACACTTTCCACTGTAGCCTCTACAATCTTGAGCCCCTCTGGAATCTCCATGAAGATATCCTCCTCGAGCTCACCGTACAAGAAGGCCGTCTGCACATCGAATTGGAGTAATTCGAGATCCTTCTCGGTTACAGTTGCCAGAAGCACTCGAAGTGAGTCGTATCGCACGACAGGTGCAAATGTCTCGGTGTAGTCGAGCCCTGGTTGTTGCATGAAGCCACGAGCACACAGTCTTGCCTTGAACCTCTGAGTCTTCTTTTTGGGATCATATTTTATTTTGAAGACCCACTTGGAATCGATGGTCTTCATTTCAGATGTTCTCAGCACAATTGACCATGTGTTGTTTATCTCGTGCGCTTGCAGTTCTTCCTTGATGGCACGCTCCCACTGTGCAGCGTCGCTGCCCCGTGTTGCTTCTTCGTATGTAGTTGGCGTTGCGAATTCGGCCACATCAGCTTCATATCTGGTTGGACGATGTATTGTTGCTCGATCTCTCAGAATTCGTCCTTGAGATTGTGGACGTTGTTCCACGTTTTCCTCGTCTCGATTCTCATTGCCGACCTCTTGTTCATTCGGATTTTCTCGTTGACAAACTATTGGTTCGACTTCTTGCCTGGGCTCTTTGTCTTCTGATTTTGGGAGCACTATGGTTTCGTTCGACGATTCCTCTTCTTCGTCTTTTTCCACTTTCCCGACTCTCTCGTGAAAAGTCGCATCTCGCGTAACGTTCACTTGCTTTGTTACCGGATTGTATACTCGATAGTTTGTAGAATCGTTTTCGTAGCCGACCAGGATCATTTTTTGTCCTCGAAGATCAAGTTTCTTTGTAAATTGTTTTGGTGTATGAACAAATGCGACGGATCCAAAAATTCTGAGGTGATTCATCTCCGGTTTCTTCCCGGTCCACATCTCGTAGGGTGTTGCATTGCCACCTGATGACACTGTTCGGTTCAACACATAGACTGCGGTGTTGACCGCTTCCGCCCACAAACTCAGTGGAAGAGACTTCGCATGGATCATCGTTCGGGCGCTTTCAACAATCGTTCGATTGTCTCTTTCAGCTTTACCATTTTGCTGTGGTGTATAAGGGGCGGTGTTCTCCTTCTTTATACCTCGAGAATTGAGGTATTCGTTCATCTGTTGATTGCAGAATTCGAGGCCGTTGTCGGATCTCAAGATTTTCATTGGGCGTCCAAACTTGTTTGTCACTCTCTTCTCGAAAATCTTGAACTTCTGGAACACATCTGATTTGTGTCTTAGGAAATACACATGTCGGTACCCGGTTGCGTCGTCCTTAAATGTTAGAAAGTATTTTGCTCCTCCCGGTGATTCAACGGACATCGGGCCACACACGTCAGTGTGCATAACCTCACCAGGTTTGGTTGACACTTTTTCACGTTTCTTGAACGGCAAACGGTGCGCCTTCCCGAGATGACACATTTCACACACGAAGTCACTTGAGTCTTTTAATGATATTCCGTGGATGAGCTCTTTTGATACGAGCTCACGTATCGCACGTTTATCCACATGGCCAAGTCTCTCGTGCCACACGCGTAGATTATGTTCTGATAGATTTGCCTCTTCAGCACGAGATTTCAAAACGCGGAAGAGCATCCTGTAGATATCATTGTCTTGCCTCACGCCCAATGAAACCACTTCCTTTCCACGCACTACAGTCACGTAGTTGTCCTTAAAGTTTACCTCGAAGCCTTTCTTCGTACAGGCACCCACGGAAAACAAGTTTTTCTTTAAGTCGGGAACATAAAGCACGTTGTCAATTTTAGCATCACACCATAAACCGTCAATTAGTCTCTGAATGTGCACTGTGCCTTCGCCAGTAATGATGCATTCTTCGCCGTCACCGAGAACCACTGATCCTCCGTTTTTGATTGATCGGTAATCGATGAGCCAGTCGAGTCGATGTGTCATGTGCCTCGATGCGCCGCTGTCGGTAAGCCAGACTTCTCTTTGATTGACTGCAAGCAGCTCTTGCAGTTGACTGTTGCTCGGCAGTCCGGGCTTGCTCGACTCTCGCTTGTCGCACTGCACTTTTTCGACGACAAACGCGCAGTCACGTGACTGTTCATCATCGCCATTTTTCGCGCCTTTTTTATTCGAGCACTCATACGCGTAATGTCCCATTTCGTGGCACTTGTAGCATTTTATGTCCTTCTTAGCTTTCTTTGGTTTCCCTTTCTTCTTTCTGTGATCTTTGACATCTTTCTTCGACGCAGCGAATGCACTCGCCCCGTCCTCGTTGTCGGCACTTAATCTAGCTTCTTCACGAAGCAGTCTTTCTTCAAGATTGTTTAGAGTCTGACGATCCGGATCGACGCTATACCACGCGGTTTGAAGTGTACTGTACTTAGGTGGCAAGCTGCCCAAGATCTTGGCAATCACTGTTAGTTCTGACACTCGTTCACCAACATCTTCGAGTTGCGCGGCCATGTTCCGAATTCTCGCGATATGATGGACAACCGAATCACTCGATGCCATCCGATATTCATGGAACTTCTGTAGCATTAGAAGTTTGTTTGTGGCAGATTTTTGCTCATGAATCCGACACAAGTTGTCCCACATGTCTTTCGCCGTTTCACACACTAGTAACGGCTCGAGTTGAGCGTGTTCGAGTGCCGACGATATTAGGAACATCGCCTTAGCATTATCGCGATTCCATGTTTTCGCCGCGGCCGTTGTCCGATCCTCCGGCTTTACTCGCGAGCCACGGATGATATCGTCGATATCGTTTGCGACGAGTAGTGAGTTCATTTGAAATTTCCAACTTTGGAAATTCGTTCCATTGAACTTCTGTACACTCTTGGCTGAGATGTCCTGAGACATGATGCGAATCACACGCGCCCGTCTTCTTCACGAAAGTTCGACCGTACAATGGCTACCGTCCGCGATTCGCGTTCACTGCCTCGACTTTTTTTTTTCACATACGCGGTATACGTAACCTGGGCCCATAACCTGTTAGATCAGAACGAAAATCGCATTCGCCTTGCGCAGCAGGTTAAT
>NW_020221344.1:0-3571 GCF_003070985.1 Temnothorax curvispinosus
GCAAAAGAAGAAAGAGAAGCAGGAAAGAAAACCACGATCGGATACCAGAAGATGTGGGTGGATAATAAAGAGATGAAATGGAACAAAAGTAAGGGAAAATTGGAGGAAAAGAGTGGGTTTCGAAAGTAGTAAAAGAAAGAAAAGAGAAAACGAGGGAAGAGACACAAGAAGCAGAGGGAGAGGAGAGGAAATATGGAGAGGGAACAAGGAAAAGAGCAAGAAATATGAAGAAAAAGAGAGTACAATAAGCATAGGCTTCTGGAACATAGCTGGACTAAAGAGAAAAAACGAAGAATTCTGGAAAGAGATGGAAAGCTGGGATATAATAGCGATGCTAGAAACGTGGGTAGAGCAAAAAGATTGGCGCAAAATCAAAGGAATGTTATCGGATAAATACGTATGGAAATGCCAACCTGCGACAAAAGAAAAAAAGAAAGGAAGAGCGAGAGGAGGAATAATAACTGGTGTTAGGAAGGAAATAGTGGCAGGTGGAACAGAAGAGAGAGAAGAGGAAGGAATTGTAGAAAGAATAGCAAAGACGAAGGAGGGAACGTGGAAGATTATAGTGGTATATGTGAACAACGATATTGAGAAGAAAATAAGGCATATAAAGGAATTCACAAACGAGGGAGGATTAGGGGAGCAAATAATAATAGGAGGTGACTTTAACGCAAGAACTGGGGAAGAAGGTGGACTAACAGAGATAATGGGGGAAAAGAGAAAATCGAAAGACAAAGAAATTAACACAGAAGAAAGGAAACTGTTGGGGTTTATTGAGGAAGGAGGATTAGGAATATTGAACGGAACAAAAGGAGACAACGATGGAGAGTTCACATTTACAGGAGGAAGAGGAGAGTCGGTAATCGACTATATAATCGGAAACCAGGAGGTATGGGAAAAAACAGTGGAAGTGAAGATTGGAGAGACGGTAGACTCGAATCATCAACCCGTAACAATAAAGATAAAAGGAAAAAGTAAAAGAGGAGAAGAGGAGAGAAGAGTGAGGAAAATAATGAATTGGTCGAGGGAAGGAAAAGAAAGGTACAAAGAGAGAATGAAAGAAGAGAAGATTGAAGGTACGAGCATAGAGGAAATACTGGAGGAAATAAAGAAAGCGACAAAACGAGCCGCAGAGTGGAAAGAAATAAGAGAGGACGGGAAAGCAAAGAGAAAAAATGGATGGTGGGATAAAGAATGTGCAAAACTAAGGGAGGAAGCACGTGAGAACCTAGCGAGGTGGAGAAGAGGAGAGACAGACAAAAAGAAGTACATAGCAAAGAAAAAGGAATATGAGGAGAAAGTAAAAGAAAAAAAGGAATCAGAAAAGGAGAGAGTAATGAAGGAAGCGAGAGAAGCAAATAATGAAACGAAAGTATGGAAATTTATAAACAGACAAAGGAAAAGCAAGAAAGAGGTATGCGAAGAGATAACGGAGGAGCAGTGGAATAAACACTTCATCGAACTATTGGATGGAGTTATGACGAAGCCGTATGAAAAGGATAGGAGGAGAGAGGAAAGAATAGGGAATAAAGAAGAGCAGGAAGGAATAAGAAGAGAAGAAGTGGAAGAAGTAATTAAAGAAATGAAAGAAAAGAAAGCTGCAGGCACGGATGGACTAGCAAACGAGGTTTGGATCTATGGAGGCGAGAGACTGAGAGAAAAAATATGGGAGGTATGTGACAAAGCATGGAGAACGGGGGAGATAGCAGAAGATTGGAAAGAAGGAATAATAGTGCCAATAGTAAAAAAGAGAGAAGGAAAGGAAGCACAGGACTACAGAGGGGTGACGCTAATGAATACAAGTTACAAAATATATGCAGCAATTTTGGCGAAGAGGCTAGAGAAAGAGGTAGAAGAGAAGAGGATGCACCAGAAACACAGACAGGATTCAGAAAAAAGAAAGGAACAATGGAGAATATATACGCGCTGAACTATGTGATTGGGAAAGCTATAAGCAAGAGAAAAGGGAAACTAGTAGCAGCATTTATAGACCTGAAAGCCGCATTCGATTCAGTAGACAGAGAAAAAATATGGGAAGTCATGAAGAAAGAAGGAATCAGTGAGAAATTGAGAACGAGGATAGAAGACCTATATGAGGAGACAAGATGTGTGGTAAGGGTAAAAGGGGAAAAAGGAAAGTGCTTCTGGACGGTCAAAGGAGTTAGGCAAGGATGCCCGCTGAGCGCTATGCTCTTCATACTTCTGCTGGCAGATATGGAAGAGACAATGAGGAAAGGACAAGATGGAGGAGTAGTTGTAGGAAAAATAAAATTCTGGACGTTAGCGTACGCGGATGACATAGTTGCTGTAGCAGAGGATGAAGAGGAAATGAAGAGAATGCTGAAAAGACTAGAAAGATACTTTGACAGAAAGAAGCTGAGAGTTAATGTAGGGAAAACAAAAGTAATGAGATTTAGGAAGGGAGGAGGTAAAATGAAGAAAGTAAAGTGGAGTTGGAAGGAAGAAGAAATAGAAGAGGTGAAGGAATTCTGCTATCTAGGCTACACATTCCAAAAGAACGGAGAACAAGATGCACATATAAATGAGAGAGTAAGAAAAGCGACCATAGCAATGAGACAGGTATGGGGAATAGGAAAAAGGTTATTTGGAGGAGACTGGATAAGAAGGATCAAGTTATATGATGCGCTGGTTGCAAGCATAGCCTTATATGGAGCAGAAGTATGGGGATGGAAAGAAAGAGAGAAAATAGAAAGAATGCACGAAAGGTATATAAGGTGGACGTTAGGCCTGGACTGGAGTACGCCCGGATATATGATAAGAGAGGAAACTAAAAGAGACAAAGAAAGAATAAGCGCTGGTAGAAGGGCGATAAAGTATAAAGAAAAATTGGAGAGAGGAGAAGGAAACGAGATTGCAAGAGAGTGCTGGAGAGAAATAAGAGAAAAGGATAGGAGAGAAAAGTCAAAATGGGAAGAAGAAAGAAAGAGCTTTTACGAGCAAAGAGGTTATGCAGTCAAGGAAATAGAGAGAAAAAGAGGGGAGGGGTGGAGTAGCATTGAGGAATTAACGGAAAGAGACAGGGACATTCAGATTCAAGAGAAGGACGAAAGGATAAGAAAATCAAGATACAACAAATGGTACAAGGAGGTAGTAGAAAGCAGGAGGCCTGAATACCTGGAGAGAAAAGGAAAAGAGCAATCTATGATTAGGATAGCGAGATTCAGATTAGGTAACGAGATGAGAAGCGGAAGATACTGGGATACAATAGAAAAAACAAGCTGCAGGATATGTGGCGCGGAGGCAGAATCATGGGAGCATGTGTTAGAATGGTGCGCAAGAGACGAAGAAGGAGAAAAAAAAGAAGGAATTAGCGAAAGAATCAAAAGAATACTAGACAGCAAGGGTGAAGGAGAGAAGTGGATGGCGGAATTAGAAAGGAAAAGAAGGCAAGCGAGTCAATGACAGCTAAGCAGAGAGATTAAGTAAATGTCTTTTGATTTCAGATAAGCAGGAGGTGAAGGAACAAAGATGGAGCGAAAGCTAATCTGCAAAGGAACAATGAAAATCGACAAAGAGGCGATAGAGAAGGTTGCAGAAGAGCGAATGGTGA
>NW_020221345.1:0-1319 GCF_003070985.1 Temnothorax curvispinosus
TCCCGAAGGTCCGTCTGCAATCAGAATTAATATGAACGTTTTAAAAATTATTTTATACTGAAATAAATAAATATACAGGCTAATAAGCCTGTAGCTATAAGCGATAGTTGCTAATTAAGTTTGTAAAGATGTACCAGCTGTGCAGGGTGAAGAGCAGGTTATCTCAAACGCCCTGCCACAATCCAATTAAATAAGAGACTCAAATGTCATTACCGCTGAGAAGTGCTTTTTGCCATTTAAGTTAGCATGTCAGAGCAACCGGATTGTCCATTGCGTTCCACCTTGAATTTTTTTTACAGTCGTTTATTAGGATTGCCCTACTTTTAAATTGAGCGCTTTTAAATGTATTATTATTAAACTACCGATATCGATATATTATTACTATTATTAGCAATTTAATATTAAAACTTGACAGAGTGACGTAAACTAATTCGCTCATAGTATTATAACAAAGTATTATGAGTTCAAATTCTCGAAAGCTAATAGCCTCTTTATTATGCTCTCTTTATGTAGATCGATTCAGATAAAAATCTCCGAAGTCTTTCTTTCTCTCGCGATATTCCTAGAGTAAAACTGTACAAAAGCTCTACGAAATTAGCGATATTTTTCACGGATCTGGTTCGAGTCTCGGCTCTTAAGGAAGGTGCGCATGTAGAAAGAGTACGCTAACACAGTTTATCCTGCTAAATGGTTATCAATTCTCTATAAGTTCTGTATTGCACATAAATTATAGAATATCTAAACGTTTCTTTTTTTTTCGATGTCCTGTGACATTGTACAATAGAATTACAAATAAAGATAAAGCCACACTTTACGTATAATCTGATTCTTTGCTAATGTTACATAATAACGTGCAAAAGAACTAACAGTTAGACTATTTAAGAGGCTACTTAAGAATTTTAATTGATACTGGAAGCATAAAACTGTTCAGCTAGCTTTACACAAGATATTGGTCTTCTTTATGAAATCGTCAAATTATGATTATGATACATTTCTACATTATCACCAGCATCGAATCTAATCTTATTTATCGTGATACTCTTGAGAAACTGTTAATCCATTGTCGCGGCGCAGAACTGCGTCCACCAATATTGTTCTTCTCCCTCCAATCGATTCCCGTAAAAGCTGTCTACATATTGAACAGTCGATACAACGACGGCGGATTAGTCTGAAATTAAGCACACGTTAACAATCACTCTTCTTGCTAAAATCACAATTCTCTTTTCCATGGCGTCGGAAAGAGGCATACCTGCTGCCGACAATCTGACTCCTGTGCTGGTCTACAGGTATGTCATAATCAAGGTATGCGATTGAAAAGA
>NW_020221346.1:0-73 GCF_003070985.1 Temnothorax curvispinosus
TAGGTTAGTGATTAACGATTTACTGCTTTAAATGTTGTGTTTTGGTAAAGCAGCGACTTTTTCGCAAAATAAA
>NW_020221346.1:83-3246 GCF_003070985.1 Temnothorax curvispinosus
TATTCTCTGCTTTAACAAAAAGACTTCAATTTATCAACAATTTACTGCTTTAAATGTTGTGTTTTGGTAAAGCAGCGACTTTCTCGCGAAATAAAGTATTCTCTGCTTTAAAGAAAAACGTAATATTAGTCGTTTATGCCTCTCAGTACTTAAAATAACTGCTATATTTTCGAAACTTTTTTTGATTATAACTTTTTAATAAAAAACGAGCGACGGCTAAAACCTTCTGAAGGTCACTCAGGAGGGTGACCTTGACAACATACGTCAAGGTCAAGGTCATCGGAGGTGCTTCCCCTAAACTGCATAATTACCTAATATTGATAAGATTTACTTACAAAGAAACCTCGCAAATCTGAAAATTTTAATTTTTATGAAACTTTACATGTAGGGAGAGTAAATAAATAAATTTAAAAATTTTTAATTGCGGCCTAAAAATAATTTTAAGGAGTGAAATTACCCCTCATATGTAAAGTGGCTTTTTGCTATTCTCCAAAAGTATTCAAGATATCAAAAAATAATTTATACAAAAGTTTTATAATAAAAACACTTCTATAAATATATTAATCACATTAATAATATTTTTCAAAAAAATAATTTTAAATACGTGTCTTATTTTTTCGTCTAGAGAACAATATATAATAAAAGCTCATCAAAATCGGAAACGGACACTTCGGACCCTTTCTTTGTAAGATATAATTTTAGTGTAGTCTATTTAGCAAATGCAAATAGTGTACATTTCTATTGTGTACGACACTGCATGATAATAAAGGTAAAAATAACAATATTGATAATTTTGAGATAGTTTCTATAATACTTTTTATAAGTAAAAATTGATACTTTTTACTTATAAAAAGTATTATAGAAACTATCTCAAAATTATCAATATGACGAGTATGCATTATAAGTATATATTATACATGAAAATTTTAAATATATTACATATATTTGTATAACACATTATTACAAATTAGAGCACAAAATATAGAGTTTATAATAAATTAAAATATTATATATATATATATATATATATATATATATATATATATATATATATATTTTGACGTTGCGGCTCGCCGCACCGTCGCGGCGCCCCGCCGCCGTCACAAGGCGCGGAATTTTGCGCCCAGGGACGGACCAGGGAGGCAACGACAAGATCTCCAGGGGTCGTATTTAATCGCGTTTCCGCATTCTGATTACTTTCTTTTGTTTTTATGCAATGTAATACGCGCGGCACCTCACCCACACCACGGCAAGCCTTCGAGGGAGTATTTGGCGAAGGAAATCAAGGACGATCGATAACCAAGGAGGGGTGGCAAACGCGGAAGCAGCAGAGATCGCGGGCTGGCGAGAGCAGCGCGGCAGGCGGGCGGCACATGCGGCAGCGACGGACGAGGCCGCCGATAGCGGGGCCCCAAGAGCTTGGGTAAACACCCGGCTTCAGCAAATGATCTCCACAAAACACCGACCCACGGGGTGGCTGGCCACCGCCCCAGGGTCAAACCGGAGGCACACCGGCACGAGCAAAGTTCCGTCCGCCGCTACGGACAAAAATTTGAGGAGTCGCACGCCGCCGAGGGACCGTTGCCCGCCCCCGAAGGATCTCGTATCGACAGCACTGCGCCGGGACACCGCGGGCTTGCAAGCTCGCGCCCGATTGGCTCGCGCGCCCCTCAGGAAGGGGTACCGTATCGATTCCGCAATCGAGCGGGTTTAGCGTTTCACTCTCTGGTCGTCCGTCGGCGAGATACGTTTTGTAAGATACGCGATAGCCACCCCGAGTCGGGTATTTCGATAATTGTCTGGCGGATCGAGGATCGTTGGTGGAAGATGACGGCGAGGAGCCCAGGAGGAGGTGTATCACCGGTGAGGTTGCCCGTAAATCGCGATAATATGTAAAGTCACGACACCGCCCTCCGGTGCACGCTCTCGCTCGGGATAACGCATGTTAAGATCGAGTGTAATTTCGCGATCGATAACGAGAGCGAAGGGCCTCGGGATGGTATCGTGGCCGCGGAACCGTGGTACAAGCGTTATGGCGAATCCCTGGAGATCGCGATAGGCGGTAATGAGTTCGATATCGCGAGTATATTGCGTTGTCCTCGCGACCTTGGTGTACGGCCGCATATGGGCCGGTATTTCGTCAATTGCGTTACCGTTTCTTCGCGTCGGGAAATTCTTGTGTTCGACCGTCGGTGTTAGCGTATCGATTGGTGTTCGGATCTCGTTATTACGGGTTAATAATTGTGTTCTCGCGTTAAGAAACGTTGCGTCCGATATTACTTGCGTTGCGTCCTATGGCATCCCTGCTCGCGATAGCCTTGAATTTTGTGTTAGGACGTCGATGGCATTGTTAGTCGCGGTCGAATGTCGTTCCCGCCGATTGATTATTTATGTTAGACTTGTACTCTTGTCAAGAAATTACCGGCGTTCACGCGTTTCTTGCGTTTAGATGTTACTTGCGTAGTTCTTCATGGCGTTCCGTGGTTATTAGCGATATTAAGAGTTGTATTCTTGCGTATTATCACTTTCGACTCGAATTATTAATTGTTTGAGAATATCGCCTTCAGCGTGTTTATTAGAGACTCGATTAATGCTCCGTGGGTGTCTCGCGTCCGCATTAATATTATTTCTGTTAGATGAATCCCGACACCCCGCCACCGGCTATTCCTGATTTATTTATCGAAGTTATCTTGTGTTTGATCGAAGCCGGATGGATAAATGTTATTATTTTCTCAACAACCAGTACTCAATAAATGTTATTTTCTTTGTTATCTGACTGAGTATGAAATTAACGTGTCACCCCGCCGAATATAGCGCTGCCCTTCATTAACCCCGCCCATGATTGGGTCAAGCTAGCCGATTCCACGCACCTCCACACTTCGTTTTGCGTCTCGTTTAGGTTTTCGCGATTTCGTGGACGCGAATGCACGCGTCTGGCGCCCAACATTCGGAATATTTCGTGGAGTATCGGAGGTGCGAGGAAATTACTGGCGAGGCCTACCATCCCGCTCTCCTAAGCCCTTTTGATCCGGCACACGTCCCGGAGCGGTCCGGGAGTGCAAAAAGTCGTGACAATATATATATATATATATATATATATATATATATATATATACATATATCTCTAAAATTATTATATTCCTTGTAACACGTACCGTATCTC
>NW_020221347.1:0-3514 GCF_003070985.1 Temnothorax curvispinosus
ATAAAGCCTGACCAATCGATGGCTCAGTTCGTTAACGAATTTCAACAACGTGCTGACATGCTTGCCGACGTTGGAGTGATTGTCCCGCCGGAACTTCTGTCGATAATGCTGTTGAGCTGCCTTCCGGAATAGTTCAAAAATTTTTGCGTTGCAATCGAGTCCCGAGATGATATTCCTGAGGTAGGTGTCATCAAAGCCAAGCTGATCGAGGAAGATGCTCGAAGAAGAAGTAACGTCAACAGTGAAAATAGTGCCGCATTGTACTCTCGCACCCCGAGTGCAAACAAAAAGGAAATCTACGCGAAAAATAGTGGTGTAAGTGGTGGTAAGTTCCTTGACAGCGGTGCGACGATGCATATGTGCAAAGACAAGAAGTTATTCGAAAGTATAAGCAATGATCCGACATGTGGTATTCGTACGGCGGGGAAATCTGTTGTGATGGCTTACGGAAGCGGGAGAGTGAGTCTCAATATTCCATCACGAGATGCCGCGAGTCGAATTGTTCTTTCAAACGTGCTGTATGCTCCGAACTTACGAAACAATCTGATATCGGTATCAGCCATTACGAATCGTGGTTATTCGGTAACGTTCGGGAAAGAAAATGCGATCGTATCGCGAAAGGACGGTTCTACCGTATTTACAGCCACGAAGAAAGATCGTATGTATGTTGTGAAAACGACGCAGCAACACAGTGTTATGATCGCGGATGGTTCGGTAACGACTCTGAAGTTATGGCACGAGAGATACGGCCATCTTAATTTCAACGATTTGCGCAAACTGAAGACAGAAAATATGGTAACCGGACTCAACATTTCATCAGGAGTAATCGAGATTCCATGTGAGATTTGCAACCGAGCGAAGATACATGCATTACCGCATCGAACTTCAGAAACAAGGGCGAAAAACACACTGGAGTTAATTCATACGGACATATGTGGACCGATGAATGTCACATCGATGGGAGGCGCACGTTATTTTGTAACCTTTATCGATGATAGAACCAGGTACATCGAAATAGTCATGCTGAAGAAGAGAAGTGATGTCTTCGCCGCATTCAAGAAATATGTAGCCAAAGTAGAAAGAGAGCATGGTAGAAAAATAATTAAAGTACGTTCTGATAACGCAAAAGAATACATTTCAAAGGAGTTCAACCAGTACCTCGAGGCAGAAGGTATCAAGAGGGAGTTTTCTGTCGAGTATACGCCACAGCAAAATGGCGTGGCGGAACGAGCGAACCGAACAATTGAAGAAATGGCACGATGCATGTTATTGCAATCCAGAGTTCCGACGTCGCTATGGGCCGAAGCTGTAAACACGGCAGTATTCCTGCGAAATAGATGTCCATCGAGAGCAACGGAAGACAAGACACCGATGGAATTATGAAGTGGGAAGAAACCGGATGTAAGGAAGTTCAAAACGTTTGGTTCTCATGTAACTGCTTTAAAGAAGGGTCCTGGCGTGTCGAAATGGGATGCGAAAGGCGAAGATTTTGTGTTTGTTGGATACAGTACGGAATCGAAAGCGTATCGGCTATGGCGCAGAGGTTCTACAACCGTAATAAAAAGTTATGACGTCCGTTTTATTGAAAATCCACGTTTTGTAACTCAACAGTTACCAGAGAACATAGAATTACCTCTCCAATCGGAAAACACGAGAGTGGAGCAAGTAACGGACAATAATGACGGTGAGACTACAGCTGAAGATCAACTAGATGAAGATGAGTCAGAGGAGTCGAATCAGGACGAAGAACTTGTACAACCCTCATTAGAAAACCCAAAGAGAGGGCCAGGTAAGCCAAAGATTATACGTACGGGTCAACCAGGAAGACCGAGAAAGGAGTACCAGACGGCAAACATCGCAGAAGTAGAGAACGACCCGCTAACCGTAGAAGAAGCTATGTCCAGTGTTCACAAAAACGAATGGATGGAGGCGATGCGAAGTGAGTACAATTCACTTAAGGAATGTGGAACCTGGGAGCTTACCGACTTACCTCCAGGCAAGAGAGCAATAAGTTGCAAATGGGTATTTCACACGAAGAAACGTCAAAATGGTGAGGTAGAAAGATACAAGGCGAGATTAGTGGCTCGTGGATGCGAACAACGATACGGGATAGACTTTGAAGAAGTCTACGTTCCTGTCGCGAGGATGGAAACCATACGCACCTTGCTTGCGTTAAGCGTCGAGGAAGAATTACATGTCCACCAAATGGACGTTGTTACAGCCTATGTCCAAGGTGATCTTTCAACGGAGATCTACATGGAGCAGCCATTCATGTTCGAAGTTCCTGAAGAAAAGGGTAAGGTGTGGAAGTTGTTACGACCCTTATATGGTTTGAAGCAATCCGGCAGAGAGTGGCATCAAAAGTTGAAGAAGAGCATCGGTTTACATCAGTTAGAAACCGAGCCATGTGTGTTCGTAGGACAAATAAACGGTGAAATCGTAATCGTAATCGTTTATGTTGACGATCTGCTTATAGCATCGCGAAGTTTGAAGATACTCAATACAGTAAAAATGAAACTAAGTGAAAAATTTAAAATGAAAGACTTAGGACAAGTGAACGAAATCCTGGGGATGCGCGTTGAACGTGAAGGAGCCACAGGGAGCATACGAGTTTCTCAAGAGGCGTACGTAAGAAGAATCATCGAAAAATTCGGGATGACATGTGCTAATCCGGTTTCAACTCCAATCGAAGCTGGTGTAAAATTATCACGCGAAGATGAAGCAACATCAAAGGAAGAAAAAGATGAGATGAAACAGATGCCATATCGAGAACTTGTCGGGAGTCTAATCTACCTAGCGAATACTACAAGACCCGACCTATCATTTGCGGCTAATGCTTTGAGCCGTTTTAATGCAAATCCAGGAAGATTTCATTGGAAAGCAGCGAAACATGTAATCAGATACCTGATAGGCACACCTAATCTTGGAATCACCTACGTCAAATCTGGCAAACCGCTTTATGCCTATGTTGATTCCGACTGGGGAGGAAATGTTGACAACCGACGTTCCTGTACTGGCCTTGTGCTAACGCTAGCAGAGGGCCCTATCAGCTGGAAGTCCAAGCAACAAAAGTCAGTCACCCTTTCAACCATGGAGGCTGAATACGTTGCACTTTCTGAAGTGGTGAACGAAGTTATATATACACGGCGCCTCCTTAATCACATGAGCGGCGGAGTCTACGTGAACGACCCAACCTGTATAAATTGCGATAACCAAAGCGCGATAAAGTTCAGCAAGGAGAGCGTCTATCATCAGCGGAGCAAGCATGTGGACATCCGTTTCCATTTTACAAGAGAGGTTCAGGAGGAAAAAGAAGTTATCGTGCAATATATCCCAAGCGATAAAAACCCTGCGGACTTGCTGACTAAATCATTACTGAAAAATAAAATATCAAAATGCAGGGACATATTAAAACTAACTAATTGATTGTAGAGCATTTTTTTTGTTGTTGTGTGTCGATAGGGGGAGTGTTGTTTTTCGAGTCAGTTCTACATTAATCGCCACACTTTCTGGG